>NC_053027.1:437948462-438081188 GCF_003073215.2 Triticum urartu | reverse complement strand
GCTAGGATGATGTAGAAGCCCTCCGTGATGACGGCCCTCTTCCGGCGGAGCTCCGGAACAGGCCCCAAGATGGGATCTCGTGGATACAGAAAGTTGCGGCGGTGGAATTAGGTTTTTGGCTCCTGTTCTGATCGTTTGGGGGTACGTGTGTATATATAGGAGGAAGGAGTACGTCGGTGGAGCACCGAGGGGCCCACGAGGCAGGGGGCGCGCCCCCACCCTCGTGACCACCTCTTTGATCCCTTTCAGTAGGGTCCAAGTCTCCTGGATCACGTTCGGTGAGAAAAGCGCGTTTCCGAAGATTTTATTCCGTTTGGACTCCATTTGATATTTTGTTTATCGAAACACTGAAATAGGCAAAAACAACAATTCTGGGCTGGGCCTCCGGTTAATAGGTTAGTCCCAAAAATAATAAAAATGTGGAAAATAAAGCCCAATATAGTCCAAAACAGTAGATAATATAGCATGGAGCAATCAAAAATTATAGATACATTGGAGACGTATCAGGCATCCCCAAGCTTAATTCCTGCTTGTCCTCGAGTAGGTAAATGATAAAAAGAGAATTTTTGATGCGGAGTGCTACTTGGCATAATTTCAATGCAAATCTTCTTAATTGTGGTATGAATATTCAGATTAGAAAGATTCAAGACAAAAGTTTATATTGACATAGAAAATAATAATACTTCAAGCATACTAACAAAGCAATTATGTCTTCTCAAAATAACATGGCCAAAGAAAGTTATCCCTACAAAATCATATAGTCTGGCTATGCTCCATCTTCCCCACACAAAGTATTTAAATCATGCACAACCCCGATGACAAGCCAAGCAATTGTTTCATACTCTAACTTTTTCAAAACTTTTTCAATCTTCACGCAATACATGAGCGTGAGCCATGGATATAGCACTATAGGTGGAATAGAATGGTGGTTGTGGAGAAGACAAAAAGGAGAAGATAGTCTCACATCTACTAGGCATATCAACGGGCTATGGAGATGCCCATCAATAAATATCAATGTGAGTGAGTAGGGATTGCCATGCAACGGATGCCCTAGAGCTATAAATGTATGAAAGCTCAACAAAAGGAACTAGTGGGTGTGCATCCAACTTGGTTGCTCACGAAGACCTAGGGCAATTTGAGGAAGCCCATCATTGGAATATGCAAGCCAAGTTCTATAACGTAAAATTACCACTAGTATATGAAAGTGACAACATATGAGACTCTTTATATGAAGAACATGGTGCTACTTTGAAGCACAATATATGAGACTCGCTATATCATGGTGCTACTTTGAAGCACAAGTGTGGAAAAAAAGGATAGTAGCATTGCCCCCTTTTTTTGGGCCTTGTTTTTTTTCTTTGGCCTTGCTTTTTTTGGGACAATGTTCTATTGAATGATGATCATCACACTTCTATTTATTTACAACTCAATGATTACAACTCGATACTAAAACAAAGTATGACTCTATATGAATGCGTCCGGCGGTGTACCGGGATATGCAATGAATCACGAGTGACAAGTATGAAAGAATTATGAATGGTGGCTTTGCCACAAATACTATGTCAACTACATGATCATGCTAAGCAATATGACAATGATGGATATGTCATGATGAACTATATGGTGGAAAGTTGCATGGCAATATATATCGGAATGGCTATGGAAATGCCATAATAGGTAGGTATGGTGGCTGTTTTGAGGAAGGTATATGGTAGGTGTATGATACCGGCGTAAGTTGCGCGGTATTAGAGAGGCTAGCAAGGGTGGAAGGGTGGGAGTGCGTACAATCCATGGACTCAACATTAGTCATAAAGAACTCATATACTTATTGCAAAAATTTAGAAGTTATCAAAGCAAAGTATTACGTCCATGCTACTAGGGGGATAGATTGGTAGGAAAAGACCATCGCTCGTCCCCGTCCGCCACTCATAAGGAAGACAATCAATAAATAAATCATGCTCCGACTTCATCACATAACGGTTCACCATACGTGCATGCTACGGGAATCACAAACTTCAACACAAGTATTCTTTAAATTCATAACTACTCAACTAGCATGACTTTAATATTATCACCTCCATATCTCAAAACAATTATCATGATTCAATATTTTCTTAGTATTCAACACACTCAAAAGAAAGTTTCACAAATCTTGAATACCAAGCATATTATTATTTAGCAAATTACCATGCTATTAAGAGACTCTCAAATTAATTTAAGTGAAGCATGAGAGATCAATAGTTTCTTTAAAACGAATCCACCACCGTGCTCTAAAAGATCTAAGTGAAGCACAAAGAGCAAAATTATCTAGCTCAAAAGATATAAGTGAAGCACACAGAGCAAAAGTTATCTAGCTCAAAAGATATAAGTGAAGCACATAGAGCAAAATTATCTAGCTCAAAAGATATAAGTGAAGCACATAGAGCGTTCTATCAAATTTTAATTCATCTATGGCTCTCTCAAAAGGTGTGTACAGTAAGGATGATTGTGGCATACTAACAAACAAAGACACAAATAATACAAGACGCTCCAAGCAAAACACATATCATGTTGGTGAATAAAAATATAGCTCCAAGTAAATTACCGATGGAAGTGGACGAAAGAGGGGATGCCTTCCGGGGGCATCCCCAAGCTTTGACTTTTTTGGTGTCCTTGGATTATCTTGGGGGTGCCATGGGCATCCCCAAGCTTAGGATCTTGCCACTCCTTGTTCCATGATCCATCAAAAGAATTCACCCAAAACTTGAAAACTTCACAACACAAAACTCAAAATAGAAAACCCGTGAGCTCCGTTAGCAAAAGAAAACAAAAGACCACTTCAAGGTACTGTAATGAAGTCATTATTTATTTATATTGGTGTTAAACCTACTGTATTCCAACTTCTCTATGGATTATAAACTATTTTACTAGCCATAGATTCATCAAAATAAGCAAACAACACACGAAAAACAGAATATGTCAAAAACAGAACAGTCTCTAGTAATCTGTAGCTAGCGCAAGATCTGGAACCCCAAAAATTCTAAAATAGATTGCTGGACGTGAGGAATTTATCTATTAATCATCTGCAAAAAGGATTAACTAAATAGCACTCTTCAAATAAAAATGACAGCAGTTCTCGTGAGCGCTAAAGTTTCTGTTTTTTACAGCAAGTTCAACAAGACTTTCCCCAAGTCTTCCCAACGATTCTACTTGGCACAAACACTAATTAAACACAAAAAACACAACCAAAACAGAGGCTAAATAATTTATTTATTACTAAACAGGACAAAAAGCAAGGAATAAAAATAAAATTGGGTTGCCTCCCAACAAGCGCTATTGTTTAACGCCCCTAGCTAGTCATAACAAGCAAGAATAGATCTAGGTATTGCCATAGTAATAAGATAGATTGGTGAAACTCATTTCATATTCTCTACGTTCGGCAGCAAGTTTTATTTGAGGCAAGCAAAAGTAATCAAAAGGATTAAATTTAACAGGAAAAAATTCCCCAAGATCAACCTTGGGAGGTATAGGTTCCTCCTTTGGTCCTTCATAATGCACCACCAATTCATCATTATAAGCATTCTTTTGACAGAACTTTGTGAGCCTATATTCAAGAGAATATCCTAGTTCATTATTTCGAATAGCCAAATCATCATTAAGATCAGAAATTCTATCAACTAAAACATTGGTAGGAACCTTTCTTCTAAGATTTTCATTGAAAGCAACATAATCTAGAGATTGAAAACGCATTATTTCTTCTTGATCAAAGAGGATAGCCTCTATGGGAGGACGGCAAGCGTCCACCCTATAATGCGCAAAGATTTCTTTGGCTTCTCTTATTATGAATCTAAACTCATGAGTCAAAAATATAGTAGCGACACGCTTAACAGAAGAATGCTCAATATTAGAAAATTCCAGAAAAATCCTTTGTATAGAAGGATGCATGTGCATGAATTGTCTTTTAAGTTCAACTACAAACATGGCAATAGCGTCCGCAAGACTACTGGTTCTGTGAAGGATAGAACTACCCATAGAAGGTAAAGCACCGGCACAAGGAAAGAAATCTTGAATAACTCCTTTTCCAATAATATTACCACTACCAACACGGAATATTTTTTGTATGAAATATGGTAGGTTCTTCAGCAGGAGTATCAGAATTTTCCATGATATTGTTATCGCCCAAATTGGCGATAACTTCCCCGGTTTCAGACATAACGACAAGCAGGCAAACAAACTAACACACAAGCAAACAAAAAGGCAAACAGAGAGGGAGGATAGAGAGAGAGGGCGAATAAAACGGCAAGGGTGAATTGGGGGGAGAGGAAAACGAGAGGCAAATGGCAAATAATGTAATGCGAGAGATAGGGATTGTGATGGGTACTTGGTGTATGACTTTTTGCGTAGACTCCCCGGCAAGGGCACCAGAAATCCTTCTTGCTACATCTTGAGCTTGTGTTGGTTTTCCCCGAAGAGGAAGGGATGATGCAACAGAGTAGCGTAAGTATTTCCCTCAGTTTTTGAGAACCAAGGTATCAATCCAGTAGGAGCCCACGCTCAAGTCCCTCGTACCTGCACAAAGCGATAGCTACTCGCAACCAACACGATTAGGGGTTGTCAAGCCCTTCATGGTCACTTACGAGAGTGAGATCTGATAGATAGAATATTTTTTGGTATTTTTGATATAAAGATGCAAAGTAAAAAGTAAAGGTAAAGTAAATAGCAAAGCAATATAAAAGTGATGGCGATTGATATGATGAGAATAGACCCGGGGGCCATAGGTTTCACTAGTGGCTTCTCTCAAGAGCATAAGTATTCTACGGTGGGTGAACACATTACTGTTGAGCAATTGATAGAATTGAGCATAATTATGAGAATATCTAGGCATGATCATGTATATAGGCATCACGTCCGTGACAAGTAGATCGAAATGATTCTGCATCTACTACTATTACTCCACTCATCGACCGCTATCCAGCATGCATCTAGAGTATTAAGTTAAAAACAGAGTAACGCCTTAAGCAAGATGACATGATGTAGAGAGATAAATTCATGCAATATGAAATAAACCCCATCTTTTTTATCCTCGATGGCAACGATACAATACGTGCCTTGCTGCCCCTTCTGTCACTGGGTAAGGACACTGCAAGATCGAACCCAAAGCTAAGCACTTCTCCCATGGCAAGAACTACCAATCTAGTTGGCCAAACCAAACGGATAATTCGAAGAGACTTGCAAAGATAACCAATCATGCATAAAAGAATTCAAAGAAGATTCAAATATTATTCATAGATAGACTTGATCATAAACCCACAATTCATCGGTCTCAACAAACACACCGCAAAAAGATGATTACATCGAATAGATCTCCACGAGAGAGGGGGAGAACTTTGTATTGAGATTCAAAGAGAGAGAAGAAGCCATCTAGCTACTAACTATGGACCCGAAGGTCTGAGGTAAACTACTCACACTTCACCGGAGGGGCTAGGATGATGTAGAAGCCCTCCGTGATGACGATCCTCTTCCGGCGGAGCTCCGGAACAGGCCCCAAAATGGGATCTCGTGGATACAGAAAGTTGCGGCGGTGGAATTATGTTTTTGGCTCCTGTTCTGATCGTTTGGGGGTACGTGTGTATATATAGGAAGAAGGAGTACGTCGGTGGAGCACCGAGGGGCCCATGAGGCAGGGGGCACGCCCTGGGGGGGGCGCCCCCCACCCTCATGACCACCTCTTTGTTCCCTTGCAGTAGGGTCCAAGTCTCCTGGATCACGTTCGGTGAGAAAATCACGTTTCCGAAGATTTTATTCCGTTTGGACTCCGTTTGATATTCTGTTTATCCGAAACACTGAAATAGGCAAAAAACAGCAATTCTGGGCTGGGCCTCCGGTTAATAGGTTAGTCCCAAAAATAATATAAAAGTGGAAAATAAAGCCCAATATAGTCCAAAACAGTAGATAATATAGCATGGAGCAATCAAAAATTATAGATACGTTGGAGACGTATCATTACGCTACTTGTACTCTGTGCTTGTTTTCATTTCTTTATGATGACTGTGCTACTACTCTGTTATGCTTGCATCTGAGTGCTTATTCCACTGCTAAGTAGTTCGTTGCTTTGGAATTTCCTCACCTTGAAATTCCTCAGTGACGAATTTGTAAAAATCGCCTATTCACCCCCCTCTAGTCGATATAACACACTTTCACTACTGCAAAGGGACTGGTCACTGGAAGCGGAACTGCCCCAGGTATTTGGCGGATAATAAGGATGGCAAAGTGAAAGGTATATTTGATATACATGTTATTAATGTGTACCTTACTAATGCTCATAGTAGCGCCTGGGTATTTGATACTGGTTCCGTTGCTCATATTTGCAACTCGAAACAGGTGTTATGGATTAAACGAAGATTGGCTAAGGACGAGGTGACGATGCGCGTCGGAAATGGTTCCAAGGTTGATGTGATCGCTGTCGGCATGCTACCTCTACATCTATCATCGGGATTAGTTTTAGACCTAAATAATTGTCATTTGGTGCCAGCATTGAGCATGAACATTATATCTGGATCTTGTTTGATGCGGGACGGTTATTCATTTAAATCAGAGAATAATGGTTGTTCTATTTATATGAGTAATATCTTTTATGGTCATGCTCCCTTTATGAGTGGTCTATTTTTGTTGAATCTCGATTGTAGTGATACACATATTCATAATATTGAAGTCAAAAGATGCAAAGTTAATAATGATAATGCAACTTATTTGTGGCACCATTGTTTAGGTCATATTGGTGTAAAACACATGAAGAAACTCCATGCTGATGGGGTTTAAGTCATATTGGTGTAAAGCGCACTCCGGAACAATGGAGCGAGCAACTGACTTGTTGGAAATAATACATACCGATGTATGCGGTCCGATGAGTGTTGAGACTCGTGGCGGGTATCATTATTTTCTAACCTTCATAGATGATTTGAGCAGATATGGGTATATCTACTTAATGAAACATAAGTCTGGAACATTTGAAAAGTTCAAGGAATTTCAGAGTGAAGTGGAAAATTATCGTAACAAGAAAATAAAGTTTCTATGATCTGGTCGTGGAGGTGAATATTTGAGTTATGAGTTTGGTCTTCATTTGAAACAATGTGGAATAGTTTCGCAACTCACACCACCTAGAACACCACAAAGTAATGGTGTGTCTAAACATCGTAACCGTACTTTATTAGATATGGTGCGATCTATGATGTCTCTTACTGATTTACCGCTATCATTTTGGGGTTATGCTTCAGAGACGGATGCATTCACGTTAAATAAGGCACCATCTAAATTTGTTGAGATGACACCATATGAACTGTGGTTTAGCAAGAAACCTAAGCTGTCGTTTCTTAAAGTTTGGGGCTGCGATAATTATGTGAAAAAGTTTCAACCTGATAAGCTCGAACCCAAATCGGAGAAATGTGTCTTCGTAGGATACCCAAAGGAAACTGTTGGGTACACCTTCTATGAAAAATCTGAAGGCAAGATAAGATATTCGTTGCTAAGAATGGATCCTTTCTAGAGAAGGAGTTTCTCTCGAAAGAAGTGAGTGGGAGGAAAGTAGAACTTGATGAGGTAATTGTACCTTCTCCTGAAGTGGAAAGTAGTTCAACACAGAAATCAGTTCTAGTGATTCCTACACCAATTAGTGATGAAGCTAATGATGATGATCATGAAACTTCATATCAAGTTACTACCGAACCTCATAGGTCAACGAGAGTACGATCCACACCAGAGTGGTACAGTAATCCTGTTCTGGAAGTCATGTTACTAGACCATGACGAACCTACAAACTAAGAGGAAGCGATGATGAGCCCAGATTTAGCGAAATGGCTTGAGGCCATGAAATCTGAGATGGGATCCATGTATGAGAACAAAGTGTGGACTTTGGTTAACTTGACCGATGATCGGCAAGCCATAGAGAATAAATGGATCTTCAAGAAGAAAACTGACACTGACAGTAATGTTACTGTCTACAACGCTCGACTTGTTGCGAAAGGTTTTCGACAAGTTCAAGGAGTTGACTATGATGAGACCTTCTCACTCATAGCGATGCTTAAGTCTGTCCGAATCATGTTAGCAATTGTCGCATTTTATGATTACGAAATTTGGCAAATGGATGTCAAAACTGCATTCCTTAATGGATATCTTAAAGAAGAGTTGTATATGATGCAAACAGAAGGTTTTGTCGATCCTAAAGGTGCTAACAAAGTGTGAAAGATCAAGTGATCCATTTATGGACTGGTGCAAGCCTCTCAGAGTTGGTATATATGCTTTGCTAGTGTGATCAAAACATATGGTTTTATACAGACTTTTGGAGAAGCCTGTATTTACAAGAAAGTGAGTGGGAGCTCTGTAGCATTTCTAATATTAGATGTGGATGACATATTGTTGATTGGAAATAATATAGAATTCCTGGATAGCATAGAAGGATACTTGAATAAGAAGTTTTGAATGAAAGACCTCGGTGAAGTTGCTTACATATTGGGCATCAAGTTCTATAGAGATAGATCAAGACACTTAATTGGACTTTCACAAAGCACATACCTTGATAAAGTTTTGAAGAAGTTCAAAATGGATCAGTCAAAGAAAGGGTTCTTGCCTGTGTTACAAGGTGTGAAGTTGAGTCAGACTCAATGCCCGACCACTGCAGAAGATAGAGAGAAAATGAAAGTCATTCCCTATGCCTTAGCCATAGGTTCTATCATGTATGCAATGTTGTGTACCAGACCTGATGTGTGCCTTGCTATTAGTTTAGCAGGGAGGTACCAAAGTAATCCAGGAGTGGATCACTGGACAGTGGTCAAGAACATCCTGAAATACCTGAAAAGGACTAAGGATATGTTTCTTGTTTATGGAGGTGACAAAGATCTTGTGGTAAATGGTTATGTCGATGCAAGCTTTGACACTGATCCGGATGACTCTAAGTCACAAACCGAATACATATTTATTTTGAATGGTTGACAACCCACAAGTATAGGGGATCACAACAGTTTTTGAGGGTAGAGTATTCAACCCAAATTTATAGATTCGACACAAGGGAGCCAAAGAATATTTGAAGGTATTAGCAGCTGAGTTGTCAATTCAACCACACCTAGAGATTAATTATCTGCAGCGAAGTGATCAGTAGCAAAGTAGTTTGATAGTTTTGATAGTAGTGACAGCAGCAATAGTAACAGTAACAGTAATAGCAGTAATTTTGTAGCAAGTGTAACAATGATGATAGCAGTAGTAACTTAGCAGAAACAATATAATATAAATTCGTAGGCATTGGATCGGTGACTTGTTGGATGATATTCATCATGAGACAGTTATAACCTAGGGTGATATGACACTAGCTCTAGTTCATCGATATAATGTAGGCATGTATTCCGTAAATAGTCATACGTGCTTTATTAAAAGAACTTGCATGCCATCTTTTGTCCTACCCTCCCATGGCAGCGGGGTCCATATTGGAAACTAAGGGATATTAAGGCCTCCTTTTAATATAGAACCAGAACAAAGCATTAACACATAGTGAATACATGAACTCCTCAAACTACGGTAATCACCATAAGAAGTCCCGGTTATTGTTACTTCGGGGTTACCGGATCATAACATGTAGTAGGTGACTATAACTTGCAAGATCGGATCTGGAACATGAATATAATGGTGATAACATAAACGGTTCAGATCTGAAATCATGGCACCCGGGTCCAAAGTGACAAGCATTAAGCATGGAAAAGTCATAGCAATATCAATCTAAGAACATAGTGGATACTAGGGATCAAGTCCTAACAAAACTAACTCGATTACATGATGAATCTCATCCAACTCCTCACCGACCAGCGAGCCTACGAAGGAATTACACACTCCCGGTGGGGAGCATCATAGAATTGGCAATGGAGAAGGGTTGGTGATGACGAAGAACGAAGACCCCCCCTCTCCGGAGCCCCAAACGGACTCCAGATCTGCCCTCCCAAGGAAGAACAGGGCTTGGCGGCGGCTCTGTATTGTGGATCGCGATTGTTCTTTCTCCCTCATTTTTCTCTCCGAAAATAGGATTTTATAGCATCGGTTTCAGATTCTACGGGGCCACCAGGCGGGGATAACCCACCTGGGCACGCTAGGAGAGAGGTGCGCGCCCTAGTGGGTTGTGCCCACCCAGGTGCCCCTCTCCGGTAGGTCTTGGCTCCAGAAATTATTATATATTATATAAAAATTTCTCACAAAGTTTTGTTCCGTTCCGAGAACTTTTATTTCTGCACAAAAACAACACCATGGTAGTTCTGCTGAAAACAGCGTCAGTCCGGGGTTAGTTTCATTCAAATCATGCAAATTAGAGTCCAAAACAAGAGGAAAAGCGTTAGAAAAAGTAGATACGTTGGAGACGTATCAACTCCCCAAGCTTAAACCTTTGCTTGTCCTCAAGCAATTCAGTTGATAAACTGAAAGTGAAAAAGAAAAACTTTTACGAACTCTTTTGCTCTTGTTTGCATAAATAAGCTTAAACAACACCCAGGTTTTAGCCAATCATTATAACTAACCATGCCGACAATAACTCTTAAAGATTATAATGACCCATATCACTAACATAATCAGCTAGCGAGCAATAATAAGACATCTCAAACGGCAACACGTTGTCAAAACAACCATGATATAATATGACAATAGTGGTATCTCGCTAGCCCTTTTTGAGACCGCAAAACATAAATGCAGAGGACCTCCAAGGTCCAAGCAACGACTAAACATTGTAATTCTTGGTAGAAAAGATCCAGTCATGACGGACCCAATATTAGCTACACACAATGCATAAGTCATGACAGCTGTGCTCTCAGTCTCTAGCGCTTGTTTTAGAAGGTGATGACACAACATAAAAGTAAATAGAAAGTCCCTTCGCAAAGGGAAGCAGTGATTTGCAGAGGTGCCAGAGCTCAAGTTTTTCAAACAGAGATAAATGATATTTTGAGGCATGCACCCTTCTCATTTACTTCACGACCATCAGTTATCAATGTCTCCCATGCTAAATAGGCTACTGGCGGTTCCCAAGCGATAAAAGTAAAGGTTTTGACTCCATTGGGAGTTTTTGTTTGATTATTAGAGCGATTAACTCTTTTTGTATTTTGCAGTTTGGGACTGGGCATCCCTATTACCTCCCTTTTCTCGTGCTATGGCGAGTGAATAAACACTCGACCCGAGAATAACCCGCTTAGCATGGAAGATACCGACCACCTCATGTTGTTCCATGAATGATCCAGGCACACAAAACGGATATTTTTTTGAAATTTTTAGAGGTGGCACATGCAAATTTACTTAGGACGGCAGTGTAATACCACATATAGGTAGATATGGTGGACTCATCTGGAATAACTTTGGGTTCAAGGTTTTTGATCTACAAGCAGAATCCCCACTTAATACAGGCGAAGGCTAGCAATTAGATTGAGAAGCGGGTAGCTAGAGAGCAACGACGATCATGATCATGCATTATGCATAAGTAACATTGGAAACTAGCATGAGTAGGATATGAACACCATGAACATAAATATCATAGATTCTATGTTGGTTTTGATTCAACTACATGCATGAACATGTGCCAAGTCAAGCCACTTGAACATTTAGAGGAGGATACCATATCATCATACTACATCACAATCATTTTTAACGCAATGTTGATATCCAAGATAAATCATTATTAACTCCTAGCTACTTATGCATGGCATGAGAAACTATAATCTCTAATTGTCATTGCAAACATGTTTAATCATAATGGGCTGAATCATGGATACTAGGTTAAACATATTTACACAAAAAGAACAAGTCGAGTTCATACCAGTGTCTCTCTGCCACGGCTAGTTCATCAAATATCGTCATTATTGCCTTTCACTTGCACAACCGAATGGTGTGAAAATAATAATAGTGCAAGAATGCCATGGACTAAGCTGGAATCTGCAAAACATTAGATTCAACAGGAGAAGACAAGGTAAAATGGGCTCTTTATTAGTTCAACAAATATTCATATAAGAGCCACTCAACATTTTCATCGTGGTCTTCTCCTCAATACAACTCGAATAAAATGAAAAGAAATTCAAAGAAACACACTGAAATATTTTTGGAGTTTTGGGTTTTCTTGAACGAGCAAATAAAAGGGAAAAACAAAAATATTTACACGGGAGAGCTCCCAACAAGCAAAAGAAGAACAAGGAAATCTTTTTGGGTTTTCATTTTAATATTACAACTAAGCATGCATAGAAATTAAATTAGCTACAACTATTATTTTTGGTTTTTCTAAAGTTTTTCAAACACACAAGAAGAAAGCAAGAAAAATAATTCTAAGCATGGATGATACAATGAAAAGTGTGAGCACCGACAAGATGAATAAGTGGACATGAATGTAATGTCGGTGAGAAACACGTACTCCCCCAAGCTTAGGCTTTTGGCCTAACTTGGTAGTCGATCAGTAATCTGGATGGTAGTAGGGGTACTGAAGAGCAGGCATCCACTGATCCCACTGCGGAGGCTCCTCATGTGCTTCCTCCTTGGCAGCCTGAGCATTCCGGTAGGCGATGATGTCTATAGGCATGATCTTGTATCCGCCCTGGAAATAGAATCAAACAAAGCAGGGGCAGGCAGCAGAATAATATCACGAGTTCCAACGCTAAAGACCAAGTTATAAGGAATAGGAATGTCAGGATAATTGTCGTGCAAGAAAATGATGATGCTCCATGGATGCATGGTCTAGGTAAACCTTGGTCAGAGGGTAATCATTAGGGCGTATCGCAACATTAAAGTGGGCCGCCAAGCGAGTAGCATAAATCCCACCATGGATTTTACCCTGAGATTTATTAAGATGGAGGCAACGAGCCACAATAGCTCCCAAACTATAAGTGTTGTCGCCCTCTAGTGCACGATGCAAACAGCAAGGACTGGTGAGCTAAGCACTCCCATATTCTCCCTAGCAATCAAACATTTTGCAATGAAAAGTGCAAAGTAATGAACAGCAGGAAAATGCAAGCCAGAGGCGGTGGTAGCTGACACCCCTCTCTCATCTCCCACGGTCAAAGTACGTTAAAATGCCTCAAACCCAGCCGACCTAGGCTCGGCCAAGCTCCCATCAGAAGGGACCATGCATATGTCACAAAATTCAGTAAGTGGTATCTGATGGTTTTCAGCATATAAATCAAAGCTAACTTCAGGAGGATTATTCCTAGGCAGGAAAGTAAAGCTCTGAACAAAAAATTTTGTGAGGATTTGGTGCTGTTCACACTCATCTGCAATGAAGTCGGTGAGGCCGACATTCGCAGCATATTGCATGAACTCCTGAAGGATTCCAGCCTATTCCAGTAACGGGGTGTGCGGCCATTCACACGGCCGTACCTCCGCCAACCTCCGAGGATGGAGATCACTATCAGATGACTCCCCAATAACACCCTTGGAGTTCTTCTTGGAGCCAAAATTCCTAAAGATATTCATGGTTCTCCTATGAACTAAATTCTGAAATTTATTAGCCCACAAAATTTTCTCAACAAAACTTCACAAAAATGATACCAACTACTCATAGGGATACATAGAGGCCATAGCAAGCATTCAATCTACTTAGAACACTAAGAATGCAACATGCAAGCACATCTACAGCAGCACCAAGAGTGGCTAATTATTCAAAATATAAATCACTAAAACAAAAAGTAATTGGAAAAACAGTGGAGTCACATACCAAGCAACAATCCCCCGGAACAGTTTCGGAGACGGAGCTTCGAGCAAAGAGATCGAAATCCGCGGGTTTGAGGGAAAGAACACGGGAGAGAGAGCAATGGAGATTTTTTTCTGGAGGTAGGTGATGATGTGGTGTAAAGAGATAAGTGAGGGGGGCACATGGGGACCACAACCCACCAGGGCGTGCCTGGGGGTGCTGGCGCGCCCAGGTGGGTTGTGCCCACCTGGTGCACCTCTTTCTGATGTTATTTGCACAAAAAATTCTTAAATATTCAGAAAAAATCATATTAAATTTTCAGGGCATTGTGAGAACTTTTATTTTTGGGTCATTTCTTATTGCATGGGAAAATCGGAAAACAGACAAAACATGGCATTCTATTTTATTTAGCTAATAAAAACAGAGAATAAAACGTAGGGACAGAATGTAGTGCTTACTAAATTCGTCAACTTCATACCATTCAAAAATGATTCATTAATAAGGTTGATCAAGTCTTATTAACAACCACTTTTGATTAGCATGAAACCAAAGAACTTTCGTAAATCACTAAGTTACCTCAATGGGGATATGAATGTCCCCAATAATAAGCATTCATATTTATTTTTGACAGTAGGTAAAGGTATTTGAAAACTTCCAATAGTGATTGTCAGAGATTTTTCAATAACATTAATACCATTCACTTGGAATTGTTTCTTCGGAAAGTGCACCGTATGCTCATTACCATTGATATGAAACGTGACCTTGCTTTGATTGCAATCAATAACAACCCTTGCAGTATTCAAGAAGGGTCTACCAAGGATAATCGACATGTTGTCATCCTCGTGCATCTCAAGTATAACAAAGTCAGTTAAAATAGTAACATTAGCAACAACAACAGGCACATCCTCATAGATACCGATCGGTATGGAAATTGACTTGTTAGCCATTGGCAAAGATATTTCAGTAGGTGTGAGTTTATTCAAATCAAGTCTTTTATATAAAGAGAAAGGCATAACACTAACACCAACTCTTAAATCACACAAAGCAGTTTTCACATAATTCTTTTTGATAGAGCAAGGTATAGTTGGTCTTCCCAGATCTCCAAGCTTTTTAGGTACTCCATCCTTAAAACTATAAATAGCAAGCATAGTGGAGATTTCAGCTTCCGGTATTTTTCTATTATTTGTGATGATGTCTTTCATATACTTTGCATAAGGAGGCATTTTCAAGATATCGGTCAAGCAAGTACGCAAAAAGAGTGGCCTCGACATTTCAGCAAAGCGTTCAAATTCTTCGTCATATTTCTTTTTAGTTGACTTTGGTGGAAAAGGCATAGGTTTTTGAACCCACGTTTCTCATTCTTTACTGTGTTTTCTAGCAATGAAGTCTCTTTTACCATACCTTTTATTCTTAGGTTGTGGGTTATCAAGATCAACAGGTGGTTCTATCTCAACATCATTGTCTAGTTCTTTATTATTTGGTTGAGTATCTTCATGAACAACAACATTGTCTTTTTCATTATCACTAGGTGAACTTTCATTACCAGACTGAGTTTCAGCATCAATAGAACTTCATTATCATTGTCAGGAGGTTTTTCTATTTCAGGTTCACTGGAAGCATGCAAAGTCCTATCATTTTTATTTTTGTTTTTCTTTTTAGAAGAACTAGGTGCACTAGTGTTGGCTCTTTGTGAATCTTGTTCAATTCTTTTTGGGTGTCCCTCAGGATAAAGTGGTTCATGAGTCATTTTACCTCCTCTAGTTGCATCTCTAACAGCAAAGTCATGCATATTATTATTCATTTCATCAAGCAATTCTCTTTGATATTTAGCAACTTGTTCTAACTGAGTTTGAACCATAGAAGCATGTTTTCCAACACCTCTAACATCATTTGATATTCTATATAACAAGTCACTCAAGCGAGCAATCATATCAAATTGTATTTCAATTGTTTCATAACATTTGCATTGAAGTGATCTTGTTGTCTAATGTAATTTTCAAACTCATAAAGGCATTGACTAGGATGCATATTGTGAGGATTGTCATTATCATTGAACTTCATAAGATAATTTACCTCTACCACCTTAGGCAGTGGTGGTGTATTAAGCCCATGTATTTCTTCAATAGGAGGTACATTTTTAACATCCTCAGCTTTAATACATTTTTCCTTCATAGATTTCTTTGCCTCTTGCATATCTTCGGGACTGAGATATAATATACCCCTCTTCTTCGGAGTGGGTTTAGGTGGTGGTTCAGGAATAGTCCAATCATCACAATTTTTCAATATGTTATTCAATAATTCCTCATCTTGTCCAATAGTTCATTCCCTGAAAACACAACCAGCACAACTATCTAGGAAGTCCCTAGAAGCATCGGTTAGTCCATTATAGAAGATATCAAGTATTTCATTTTTCTTAAGATGATGATCTGGCAAGGCATTAAGTAATTGGCAAAGCCTCCCCCAAGCTTGTGGGAGACTCTCTTCTTTAATTTGCACAAAGTTAAATATTTCCTGCAAGGCAGCTTGTTTCTTATGAGTAGGGAAATATTTTTCAGAGAAGTAATAAATCATATCCCGGGGACTACGCACACAACCAGGAGCAAGAGTATTGTACCAAGCTTTAGCATCACCCTTTAATGAGGAAGGAAATAATTTGAGAATAAAGTAATAGCGAGTTTTCTCATCATGAGTAAAAAGGGTGGCTATGTTATTCAACTTAGTAAGATGTGCCACAACAGTTTTAGTTTCATAACCATGGAAAGGATCAGATTCAACCAGAGTAATCAACTCTGGGTCGACAGAGAATTCATAATCCTTATCATCAATAAAGATAGGTGAAGTAGCAAACTTAGGATCACATTTCATTCTAGCATTCAGAGATTTTTCTTTATACTTGCATAATAATTTCTCTAGATCATCTCTATCATTGCAAGCAAGAATATCTCTAGTTGTTTCTTCACTCATAACATAACCTTCCGGTACCTTAAGCAATTAATATCTAGGAAGGCTAGTCCTAGTAGGTGTTTCAGGAGTTTCAGTTTCAAGCTCATAATCAGATTCAACAACATCATGTTGTATAACTCTAGCAATTTGTTTATCAAGAAATTCACCAAGTGGCACATCATCATTAAGCAAGGTACTAGCATCATCATAAGCATTATCCATAGCGGAAGTAGCATCATCTATAGCTTGCGACATATCAGAATGAATAGCATGTGGTGGTGTTGCAAGTTTACTTATAACAGAAGGTGAATCTAAAGCAGAACTGGATGGCAGTTCCTTACCTCCCCTCGTCTTTGAGGGACATATCTTAGTCTTAGCATCCTTCTGATTCTTCATAGTGATAATATGCTAATAATCCCAAATGACTCAACAAATATAGCTATGCTCCCCGGCAACGGCGCCAGAAAAAGGCCTTGATAACACACAAGTATAGGGGATCACAACAGTTTCCGAGGGTAGAGTATTCAACCCAAATTTATAGATTCGACACAAGGGGAGCCAAAGAATATTTGAAGGTATTAGCAGCTGAGTTGTCAATTCAACCACACCTGGAGATTAATTATCTACAACAAAGTGATCAGTAGCAAAGTAGCTTGATAGTTTTGATAGTACTGATAGCAGCAATAGTAACAGTAACAGTAATAACAGTAATTTTGTAGCAAGTGTAACAGTGATGATAGCAGTAGTAACTTAGCAAAAACAATATAAGATAAATTCGTAGGCATTGGATCGGTGACTTGTTGGATGATATTCATCCTGAGATAGTTATAACCTAGGGTGGTACGGCACTAGCTCCATTTCATCGATATAATGTAGGCATGTATTTCGTAAATAGTCATACATGGTTTATTAAAAGAACTTGCATGACATCTTTTGTCCTACCCTCCCCTGACAGCGGGGTCCATATTGGAAACTAAGGGATATTAAGGCCTCCTTTTAATAGAGAACCGGAACAAAGCATTAACACACCGTGAATACATGAGCTCCTCAAACCACGGTAATCACCGGAAGAAGTCCCGGTTACTGTCACTCCAGGGTTACCGGATCATAACACGTAGTAGGTGACTATAACTTGCAAGATCGGATCTAGAACATGAATATAATGGTGATAACATAAACGGTTCAGATCTGAAATCATGGCACCCGGGCCCAATGTGACAAGCATTAAGCATGGCAAAGTCATAGCAACATCAATCTAAGAACATAGTGGATACTAGGGATCAAGCCCTAACAAAACTAACTCGATTACATGATGAATCTCATCCAACTCCTCACCGACCAGCGAGCCTACGAAGGAATTACTCACTCCCGGTGGGGAGCATCATAGAATTGGCAATGGTGAAGGGTTGGTGATGACGAAGAATGAAGATCCCCCTCTCCGGAGCCCCAAACGGACTCCAGATCTGCCCTCCCAAGGAAGAACATGGCTTGGCGTCGGCTCTGTCTCGTGAATCATGATAATTCTTTCTCCCTCATTTTTTTCTCCAAAAATAGGATTTTATAGCGTTGGTTTCAGGGTCTGCGGGGCCACCAGGTGGGGACAACCCACCTGGGCTTGCCAGGAGAGGGGGGTGCCCTGGTGGGTTGTGCCCACCCAGGTGCCCCTCTACGGTAGGTCTTGGCTCCAGAAATTCTTATATATTATATAAAAATTCCTCGCAAAGTTTCGTTCCATTCCGAGAATTTTTATTTTATGAACAAAAACAACACCATGGTAGTTCTGCTGAAAACATCGTTAGTCCGAGGTTAGTTTCATTCAAATCATGCAAATTAGAGTCCAAAACAAGAGGAAAAGCATTAGGAAAAGTAGGTACATTGGAGACGTATCAATGGTGGAGCTGTAAGTTGTTGCAGTTCCAAGCAGAGCATCGTGGCGGGATCTACGTGTGAAGCAGAATACATAGCTGCTTCAGAAGCAGCAAATGAAGGAGTCTGGACGAAGGAGTTCATATCCGATCTAGGCGTAATACCTAGTGCATCGGGTCCAATGAAAATATTTTGTGACAATACTGGAGAAATTACATTGGCGAAGGAATCCAGATTTCACAAGAGAACCAAACACATCAAAAGATGCTTCATTACATCCGCGATCAAGTCAAGGAGGGAGACATAGAGATTTGCAAAATACATACGGATCTGAATGTTGGAGACCCATTGACTAAGCCTCTTCCACGAGCAAAACATGGTCAACAGCAAGACTCCATGGGTGTTTGAATCATTACTATGTAATCTAGATTATTGACTCTAGTGCAAGTGGGAGACTAAAGGAAATATGCCCTAGAGGAAATAATAAAGTTGTTATTTATATTTCCTTATATCATGATAAATGTTTATTATTCATGCTAGAATTGTATTTATCGGAAACTTAGTACATGTGTGAATACATAGACAAACAAAGTATCCCTAGTATGCCTCTACTTGACTAGCTCGTTAATCAAAGATGGTTAAGTTTCCTGACCATAGACATGTGTTGTCATTTGATGAACGTGATCACATCATTAGAGAATGATGTGATGGACAAGACCCATCCGTTAGCTTAGCATAATGATCGTTTAGTTTTTTTGCTATTGCTTTCTTCATGACTTATACATATTCCTTTGACTATGAGATTATGCAACTCCCGAATACTGGAGGAACATGTGTGCTATCAAACGTCACAACTTAAATGGGTGATTATAAAGATGCTCTACATGTGTCTCCGAAGGTGTTTGTTGAGTTGGCATAAATCCAGATTAGGATTTGTCACTCCGAGTATCGGAGAGGCATCTCTGGGCCCTCTCGGTAATGCACATCCACTGGTGCACGTCGGTCCTAAACAACCGGTTTTAACTCCTTTCCGCGACGGCATTTGGAACCTTCGCCAAGTGAGTGTGGGCGATAGGGGGGTCCTTCCTACACGACCCAGAAACCGTCGGGGATATGCCCTCTTGGCACACACGCTCGGCAAAATGAGGTCGTGTGCGACCGACGAGCGCTCAAATATGGAAATACATATAGTAGAGCTAAAAAATACAATTATACAGCGAAATTGTTTCGGGTCGCAAGTACATCCCACACAGTCAGTCCCCGCTAAACGTTTCTGTTCGTATGTACATCCCACACAGTCGCTCAAAGGAAAATGTTTCCGTTCACAGGTACATCACACACAATTTTTCCCGTTAAATCGTTTGTGATAGCGTTGCCATTGTACACGATATTAATAATTTTATCGTTTGCGTTATTGAATGCATCACACACAGTACGTAGAAGAAACTGTGTGGCAAAGGCTGTCCATCAGACACACTTTTTATGTGGTAAACGTTTGCGCAAGGTGGCCTAACGCAAACAGTTTTCAAGAGAAAGTCGTGTGTGCAGTGGAGATTGATCGCACACGTAGTGGATCCTAGAAACGTTTCTGATCTCCACGTATATCGTAGAAGTTTCGCTTTCGCAAACCGTGTGCAGTGTAATCCCTAATTAATCCCCAATTTAAAAATCACATGTTTTGAATTTGAAAGTAGGCAATCACTTATTTCATATCCAACCATGTTTATTACAAATATAGGTTTAACCACGAATCCATAATTCGATGCACATGTACATATACTGAGGAACTACAGAAGCACCAAGTAAGGAATGATGAACCACAGTTGTACTAAAGACTGTAAAGAGAGAGGCGAAAGACATTCTGGTTGCTGGAGAAGGTGAAGCGGAATGCCCATATTGTGCCCTCCTCCATGCGTAATGCGCGCACGACTCTAGGCCAACCCCTTGTGATGGCTGCTCGTCCATCCTTCACTGTCTTCATTAGGACTTCTCGATGCTCATTGTAGTCTGGATGAAATACTTTAACCTTCATTGCGTGTCCACCAATCATGTACTTTGTGAGGTAATCTTGAGTGAACTGCTTCGGGAACCACTAGGAACAAAAAAGATTCAGACATTCTTGTCTAACAACTCATTATGGGCAGTAAAAAGAGAAGGCTACAAAGTTTGTAGTTACCATCCTACAGCTCACTGTTGTGTTGGATAGAGCATAAACAAATAATTTGCTTTCCACCATTCATATCTTTTTTCCAATAATTCTTATCAGTTTCCTCACTTGATGCTAGTTCATCAATATCTCATTGCCCATACGCAAAAAGGGTTGACGCGTGGATCCTTGCCAAGGGTATATGTACCTACAAGCAACTAGTCAATATTAGAAGCTAACTAGTGCCCAGGCCTAGATCTATATGCACTACATTATGGAACGATGGGGGAGTACAAGCGGAGGGATGAAGCTAACCTCGACGGAAAATGGTGGCCACTCCCGTTGTTGTCTTGCATAAGTAGTGGAATGGCATGATAAGTACAACAATCTTAACATCAAACAAATATAGCAAAGGTAAACAAAATTATCTCCAAATGATAGCTTGAATGTGTTGGTTTCAGCATGCTGTTAAAGCAGATATAAAATGGAAGGCAATGTTACCGACAGCAGGCTTAACAACCATCAAATATTGCAATTCAAACTGGTATTGTTGAAAATGAATAGAACATAGGTAATGCTTAAACATCACACTGGATAAATGTGTAAAACTGAAATAAAGGGCATGTGTTAACTACACCAGGAATAACTGGAACCAAATATAGCCATTCAAACTGGTATTGATGTAGTCGAGCGGCACAGTTCCGACTTGCACATAATGAACAACACATTGTGAATGACTGAAATAAACAAGGCATAAATGACCAGTATAGCAACCAAATATAGCCATTGAAAACTGGACAGAGTCTCACTACAACCAACCAAACAAGCAAATACAGATAAACAGGGCATATGCTTGAAAACTGGACAAATGCTCACTGCAACCAACCTAACAAGCAGATAAAGATAAACAAGGCATTTGCTTGATAACTGGACAAATGCTAAAAAAGCAACCTAACAACCAAATACAGATAAACAAGGCATCTTCTTGATAACTGGACAAATGCAAAAAAAGTAACCTAAAAACCAAATACAGATAAACAAGGCATCTGCTTGATAACTGGACAAATGCTCACTGCAACCAAACTAAGAACCAAATATAGATAAACAAGGCATCTGCTCGATAACTTGAAAAATGCTCACTCCAACCAACCTAACAACCAAATACAGATAAACAAGGCATCTACTCACTATAAACAACCAAATATAGCCATTCATGAAACTAAAGTGGACAATTCATACTTAAACATCACATAGACCTATTGAACAATACATTTTTGCATAACTGAAATAATTAAACACGACACAGTTAAAGCACTGCACGACAAATGCTACTACGACAAAGGGTACGGGTTGGCAAGCTAGAAAAGGTAAGATTTGCTGATAGAATGTTGCCTCACATTTCATGGACGGGATCCTTCCAGTTGGAAGAGCACAGACCCATGGTGCGCTCTCTGATGTCATAGATGGACTGTTTCACCTTGGAAGAACCTGCGTGCGTGCCATCCTCATGGTCTTGTTCGTGGTCAATGAGATCTAACTTGGCAATTAAGGATCCCAAGCCGCCGCCGTAGAATGTGTCCTTCAGAAATGACAAAATGGGCTCGATGGCGTATAAAGCTCGCAAATCCTTGACCGCTTAGCGAAGGAGATCAGCGGCAGGGCCATCGAAGAGATCGGCAGCGGTTGAACCAGAGGGGTTGGGGATGGACCACTTAACCTGTGACATGGCCTGCGTGAAGCCGTCGATGTGGACGAGCTTGATGTCGTAGCCAGCTTTCTCGAGATACAGTAATACGCTAGCCCGCTGACATGAAGTGATGGTGTCCTGGACTAGGGGGTACTCACCACGTCGTCTCCTGATCTATTAGATTGGGCCGAGGACCCCCGTGGCCGTATACTCATGGGCCAGTTCGGACGGCTACCGCATACAAGGAAGATTCCACAAGACTTGGCGATCAAGACAAGGACTTCTCCCCATCGGCGTATTCGGCTAGGACTCTTGTTATCCTAGGCCTCCGGTGCATTATATAAACCGAGGCCAGGCTAGTCGATAGAGATACAATATATACAAAAATCATACCATAGGCTAGCTTCTAGGGTTTAGCCTCCTTGATCTCGTGGTAGATCTACTCTTGTACTACCCATATCATCAATATTAATCGAGCAGGACATAGGGTTTTACCTCCATCAAGAGGGCCCGAACCTGGGTAAAACATTGTGTCCCTTGTCTCTTGTTACCATCCGCCTAGACGCACAGTTCGGGACCCACTACCCGAGATCCGCCGGTTTTGACACCGACATGAAGCCTTCCACATGGCAATGTAGTCAATGTCTTCGCCGGCTTCCACGGTGACGTGTTGCTCCGGGATCGACAGGTCGGGGCGAACGGCGGCCACCTCGCCAACATACGCCAGAGAGGCCATGATAAACCACTTCTTGGCCGAACGCTCGTCGGGCTCCCCGGGATATGTGGTCGAGCTTAGGCTGCGACATTCTAGAGCAGGGGATGTGGATCTGGTGGGGAGGGACACCGCAGGCCTCATCAAAAAACTCTGGGGGAGTGGGGCGACGGTGCGGGAATCGTTGGGTAACCTAAACTTTCTTATCTAAGCTAGGAGAAACGGGCAGACTGGCAGGGGTTGGCGGCGGCGCTGGCGGCCGCTGCGAACTAGGGTTCAAGGGGGGGAGGGGGCGGGTTGGGGACTGTGGAGGGGGGTGGTGTTTGAGGATACTCCGCGGCTACTGAAATTTTTAGTAATGATGAGTGGAGACGGTGGTGGACGAGGGAGGGCGATGGTTCAAATGCCTCGGCTACTGCAATTTTACTATAATTAAGGTCGGTGCTGAAGGAGTGTGAGTGACGGTTGAAGTACGGCCGCTACTAAAATTTGGTAAAGGAATTGATGCGGGGCGGGAGTTCCCAAGATCGCGCATGGTCCAATAACAATAAGCGTGTATGATAATAAGGAAAAGTGGCGCGGATCCGCCGATTTTTGCAACGCTCGAGGCTGGTAGTTTGTTTTTTTATATTTCTAGCTAGTTGGTCTATCGCACATGGTTCGTCCTAATTTCCAAATAAACCTACCCGCCTTTAGCTTGCACACGTGGTGGTTTTACAGCGCACTTGCATCACACACAGTTAAGCCAGTACCTCCACCCTTTGCTCGCGCTTGCGCGGTCCTGGTGATTTCATCGCACTTGAACCGCACACGGTTGAGCCAGTACCTCCTGCTACCTCTTGAGCACTGCGTTGGTTTTCCCTTGAAGAGGAAAGGGTGATGCAGCAGAGCAGCGTAAGTATTCCCCTCAGTTTTTGAGAACCAAGGTATCAATCCAGTAGGAGGCCACGCACGAGTCCCTCGCACCTACACAAACAAATAAACTCCTCGCAACCAACGCGATAAAGGGGTTGTCAATCCCTTCACGGTCACCTACGAGAGTGAGATCTGATAGATATGATAAGATAATATTTTTGGTATTTTTATGATAAAGATGCAAAGTAAAATAAATGGCAAAGGAAATAACTAAGTATTGGAAGATTAATATGATGGAAAATAGACCCGGGGCCATAGGTTTCACTAGAGGCTTCTCTCGAGAGCATAAGTATTACGGTGGGTAAACATATTACTGTTGGGCAATTGACAGAATTGAGCATAGTTATGAGAATATCTAGGTATTATCATGTATATAGGCATCACGTCCGAGACAAGTAGACCGACTCCTGCCTGCATCTACTACTATTACTCCACACATCGACCGCTACCCAGCATGCATCTAGAGTATTAAGTTCAAGAGAACAGAGTAATGCTTTAAGCAAGATGACATGATGTAGAGGGATAAACTCATGCAATATGATATAAACCCCATATTGTTATCCTCGATGGCAACAATACAATACGTGCCTTGCTGCCCCTACTATCACTAGGAAAGGACACCGCAAGATTGAACCCAAAGCTAAGCACTTCTCCCATTGCAAGAAAGATCAATCTAGTAGGCCAAACCAAACTGATAATTCGAAGAGACTTGCAAACATAACCAATCATACATAAAAGAATTCAGAGAAGATTCAAATATTGTTCATAGATAAACTTGATCATAAACCCACAATTCATCGATCTCAACAAACACACCGCAAAAGAAGATTACATCGAATAGATCTCCACAAGAGAGGGGGAGAACTTTGTATTGAGATCCAAAAAGAGAGAAGAAGCCATCTAGCTAATTACTATGGACCCGTAGGTCTGAAGTAAACTACTCACACTTCATCGGAGGGGCTATGGTGTTGATGTAGAAGCCCTCCATGATTGATACCCCCTCCGGTGGAGCTCCGGAAAAGGACCCAAAATGGGATCTCGTGGATACAGAAAGTTACGGCGATGGAATTAGGGTTTTGGCTCCGTATCTGGTAGTTTGGGGTACGTAGGTATGTATAGGAGGAAGGAGTACGTCGGTGGAGCAACATGGGCCCCACGAGGGTGGAGGGCGCGCCTGGGGGGGGGGGGGGGTAGGCGCGCCCCCTACCGCATGCCTTCCTGGTTGATGTCTTGACGTAGGGTCCAAGTCCCGTGGATCACGTTCGTTCCAAAAATCACGTTCCTGAAGGTTTTATTACGTTTGGACTCCGTTTGATATTCTTTTTCTGTGAAACTCTGAAATAGGCAAAAAAACAACAATTCTGGTTTGGGCCTCCGGTTAATAGGTTAGTCCCAAAAATAATATAAAAGTGTATAATAAAGCCCAATAATGTCCAAAACAGGATACAATATAGCATGGAACAATCAAAAATTATAGATACGTTGGAGACGTATCAAGCATCCCCAAGCTTAATTCCTGCTCGTTCTCGAGTAGGTAAATGGTAAAAACAAAATTTTTGATGTGGAATGCTACTTGGCATAATTTCAATGTAATTCTGTTAATTGTGGTATGAATATTCAGATCCGAAAGATTCAAGAAAAAATTTCAATATTGACATAGAAATAATAATACTTCAAGCATACTAAGTAAGCAATTATGTCTCTTCAAAATAACATGACCAAAGGAAGTTATCCCTACAAAATCATATAGTCTGGCTATGCTCCATCTTCACCACACAAAGTATTTAAATCATGCACAACCCCGATGACAAGCCAAGCAATTGTTTCATACTTTTAGTGTTCTCAAACTTTTTCAATCTTCATGCAATACATGAGCGTGAGCCACGGACATAGCACTATAGGTGGAATAGAATGGTGGTTGTGGAGAAAACAAAAAAGGGGAAGATAGTCTCACATCAACTAGGCGTATCAACGGGCTATGGACATGCCCATTAATAGATATCAATGTGAGTGAGTAGGGATTGCCATGCAACAGATGCACTAGAGCTATAAGTATATGAAAACTCAACAAAAAAGAACTAAGTGGGTGTGCATCCAACTTGCTTGCTCACGAAGATCTAGGGTATTTTGAGGAAGCCCATCGTTGGAATATACAAGCCAAGTTCTATAATGAAAAATTCCCACTAGTATATGAAAGTGATAGCATAGGAGACTCTCTATCATGAAGATCATGGTGCTAATTTGAAGCACAGGTGTGGAAAAAAGGATAGTAGTATTGCCCCTTTTTATTTATTTATTATCTTTTTTGGCCTTTTTTTATTTGGCCTTTCTCTTTTTTGGGGGGGACAATACTCTATGAATGATGATCATCACACTTCTATTTATTTACAACTCAATGATTACAACTCGATACTAGAACAAAGTATGACTCTATATGAATGCCTCCGGCGGTATACTGGGATAGCAATGATGCATGAGTGGCTTATATGAAAGAATTATGAACGGTGGCTTTGCCACAACTAAAATGTCAACTACATGATCATGCGAAGCAATATGACAATGATGGAGCCTGACATAGTAAACGGAACGGTGGAAAGTTGCATGGCAATATATCTCGGAATGGCTATGGAAATGCCATGATACATAGGTATGGTGGCTGTTTTGAGGAAGGTATATGGTGGGTGTATGATAACGGCGAAAGGTGCGTGGTATTACAGAGGCTAGCAATTGTGGAAGGTTGAGAGTGCGTATAATCCATGGACTCAACATTAGTCATAAAGAACTCACATACTTATTGCAAAAATCTATTAGTTATCGAAGCAAAGTACTACGCGCATGCTCCTAGGGGGACAGATTGGTAGGAAAAGACCATCGCTCGTCCCGACCGCCACTCATAACGAGGACAATCAATAAATACATCATGCTCCGACTTCTTAACATAACAGTTCACCATACGTGCATGCTACGGGAATCACAAACTTCAACACAAGCACTTCTCAAATTCACAACTACTCAACTAGCATGACTCTAATATCACCATCTCCATATCTCAAAACAATTATCAAGTTTCAAACTTCTCATAGTATTCAACACACTCATAAGATTTTTTTTAATTAATCTTGAATGCCTAAAATACTTAAAGCAAATTACCATGCTGTTTTGTAGGACTCTGAAAATAATCTAAGTGAAGCATGACAAAACAAAAGTTTCTATAAAACAAATCCACCATCGTGCTCTAAAAGATATAAGTGAAGCACTAGAGAAAAAACCATATAACTCAAAAGATATAAGTGAAGCACATAGAGTATTCTAACAATTTCCGAACCATGTGTGTCTCTCTCAAAAAGGTGTGTGCAGCAAGGATGATTGTGGAAAACTAACAAATAAAGACTCAAATAATACAAGACGCTCCAAGCAAAACACATATCATGTGGTAAATAAAATATAGCTCCAAGTAAAGTTACCGATAGAAGTAGACGAAAGAGGGGATGCCTTCCAGGGCATCCCCAAGCTTTGGCTTTTAGGTGTCCTTAGATTATCTTGGGGTGCCATGGGCATCCCCAAGCTTAGGCTCTTGCCACCCCTTGTTGAATGAAATATGCCCTAGAGGCAATAATAAAGTTATTATTTATTTCCTTATATCATGATAAATGTTTATTATTCATGCTAGAATTGTATTAACCGGAAACATGATACATGTGTGAATACATAGACAAACATAGTGTCACTAGTATGCCTCTACTTGACTAGCTCGTTGACCAAAGATGGTTATGTTTCCTAACCATAGACATGAGTTGTCATTTGATTAACGGGATCACATCATTAGGAGAATGATGTGATTGACTTGACCCATTCCGTTAGCTTAGCATTTGATCATTTAGTATGTTGCTATTGCTTTCTTCATGACTTATACATGTTCCTATGACTATGAGATTATGCAACACCCGTTTACTGGAGGAACACTTTGTGTGCTACCAAACATCACAACGTAACTGGGTGATTATAAAGGTGCTCTACAGGTGTCTCCAAAGGTACTTGTTGGGTTGGCGTATTTCGAGATTAGGATTTGTCACTCCAATTGTCGGAGAGGTATCTCTGGGCCCACTCGGTAATGCGCATCACTATAAGCCTTGCAAGCATTGTAACTAATGAGTTAGTTGCGGGTTGATGTATTACAAAACGAGTAAAGAGACTTGTCGGTAATGAGATTAAACTAGGTATTAAGATACCGACGGTCGAATCTCGGGCAAGTAACATACCGATGACAAAGGGAACAACATATGTTGTTATGCGGTTTGACTGATAAAGATCTTCGTAGAATATGTAGGAGCCAATATGGGCATCCAGGTTCCGCTATTGGTTATTGACCAGAGAAGTGTCTCGGTCATGTCTACATAGTTCTCGAACCCGTAGGGTCCGCACGCTTAACATTCGTTGACGATATAGTATTTATAAGTTATCTATATTGGTAACCGAATGTTGTTCGGAGTCCCGGATGAGATCACGGACATGACGAGGAGCTCCGGAATGGTCCGGAGGTAAAGATTCATATATTGGATGATATAGTTAGGCCAAGGGGTCAGGCCCACGGGGCTATAAGTCGGTGCAAAAGGAGTTTTGCGGAGGCCAGGGGGCCAAACGCCGGAGACCCTGGAGTCTGGCCCTGGGCTAGACGCCGAGGCCCATGGCGTCTGGGCCAGACGCCAAGGATTGTGGAATTTTGTCCTAGAGTCCGAGTGGGACTCTTGCCTTTCGGGAAAAACCGACTTTGAGGAGGCTTTTGCTCCAGGTTTCGACCTCAGGGCTCAACATATAAATAGAGGGGCAGGGCTAGCACCAAAGACACATCAAGAAACACCAAGCCATGTGCCGGAAACCCTGTCCCCTCTAGTTTATCCTCTGTCATAGTTTTTGTAGTGCTTAGGAGAAGCCCTGCGGAGGTTGTTCTTCACCAACACCGTCACCACGCCATCGTGCTGCCGGAACTCATCTACTACTTCGCCCCTCTTGCTGGATCGAGAAGGCGAGGACGTCATTGAGCTGAACATGTGCTGAACACGGAGGTGCCGTATGTTCGGTACTTGATCGGGACGGATCATGAAGGTGTACGACTACATCAACAACGTTGATAAACACTTCCGCGCTTACGGTCTACGAGGGTACGTAGACAACACTCTCCCCTTCGTTGCTATGCATCACCACGACCTTGCGTGTGCGTAGGTTTTTTTTTAAATTACTATGTTCCCCAACAGTGGCATCCGAGCCAGGTTTTATGCGTAGATGTTATATGCACGAGTAGAACACAAGTGAGTTGTGGGCGATACAAGTCATACTGCTTACCAGCATGTCATACTTTGGTTCGGCGGTATTGTTGGATGAAGCGGCCCGGACCGACATTACGCGTACGCTTATGCGAGACTGGTTCTACCGACGTGCTTCGCACACAGGTGGCTGGCGGGTGTCAGTTTCTCCAACTTTAGTTGAACCGAGTGTGGCTACGCCCAGTCCTTGAGAAGGTTAAAACAACACTAACTTGACGAACTATCATTGTGGTTTTGATGCATAGGTAAGAACTGTTCTTGCTCAGCCCGTAGCAGCCACGTAAAACTTGCAACAACAAAGTAGAGGACGTCTAACTTGTTTTTGCAGGGCATGTTGTGATGTGATATGGTCAAGACATGATGCTATATTTTATTGTATGAGATGATCATGTTTTGTAACTGAGTTATCGGCAACTGGCAGGAGCCATATGGTTGTCGCTTTATTGTATGCAATGCAATCACCATGTAATGCTTTACGTTATCACTAAGAGGTAGTGATAGTCGTAGAAGCATAAGTTGGCGAGATGACAACGATGCTACGATGGAGATCAAGGTGTCGCACCGGTGACGATGGTGATCATGACGGTGCTTCGGAGATAGAGATCACAAGCACACGATGATGATGGCCATATCATATCACTTATATTGATTGCATGTGATGTTTATCTTTTATGCATCTTATCTTGCTTTTTTTGACGGTAGCATTATAAGATGATCTCTCACTAAATTTCAAGATAAAAGTGTTCTCCCTGAGTATGCACCATTGCGAAAGTTCTTCGTGCTGAGACACCACGTGATGATCGGGTGTGATAGGCTCTACGTTCAAATACAACGGGTGCACAACAGTTGCACACGCAGAATACTCAGGTTAAACTTGACGAGGCTAGCATATGCAGATATGGCCTCAGAACACTGAGACCGAAAGGTCGAGCGTGAATCATATAGTAGATATGATCAACATAGTGATGTTCACCATTGAAAACTACTCCATCTCACGTGATGATCGGACATGGTTTAGTTGATTTGGATCACGTGATCACTTAGATGATTAGAGGGATGTCTATCTAAGTGGGAGTTCTTAAGTAATATAATTAATTAAACTTTGGTTTATCATGAACTTAGTCCTGATAGTATTTTGCATATTATGTTGTAGATCAATAGCTCGCGTTTAGCTCCCCTGTTTTATTTTTGATATGTTCCTAGAGAAAACTAAGTTGAAAGATGTTAGTAGCAATGATACGGATTGGATCCGTGATCTGAGGATTATCCTCATTGCTGCACAGAAGAATTGTGTCCTTGATGCACCGCTAGGTGATAGACCGATTGCAGGAGCAAATGCAGACATTATGAACATTTGGCAAGCTCAATATGATGACTACTTGATATTTTAGTGCACCATGCTTTACGGCTTAGAATCGGGGCTTCAAAGACGTTTTGAACGCCATGGAGCATATGAGATGTTCCAAGAGTTTAAATTAGTATTTCAGACTCATGCCCATGCCGAAAGGTATGAGACCTTTGACAAGCATTTTGCCTACAAGATGGAGGAGAATTGCTCAGCTAGTGAGCATGTGCTCAAAATGTCTGAGTACTACAATCACTTGAATCAAGTGGGAGTTAATCTTCCAGATAAGATAGTGATTGACAGAGTTCTCTAGTCACTATCACCAAGTTACTAAAACTTCGTGATGAACTATAATATGCAAGGGATAACGGAAACGATTCCCAAGCTCTTCACGATGCTAAAATCGGCGAAGGTAGAAATCAAGAAAAATATCAAGTGTTGATGGTTGACAAGACCACTAGTTTCAAGAAAAAGGGCAAAGGGAAGAAGGGGAACTTCAAGAAGAACGGCAAGAAAGTTGCTGCTCAAGTGAAGAAGCCCAAGTTTGGACCTAAGCCTGAGACTAAGTGCTTCTACTACAAAGGAAATGGTCACTAGAAGCGGAAATGCCCTAAAGATTTGGTGGATACGAAGAATGGCAAAGTGAACAAGGGTATATTTGATATATAGGTTATTGATGTGTACATTACTAGTGTTTATAGTAGCCCCTGGGTATTTGATACTTGTTCGGTTGCTAAAAATTAGTAACTCGAAATAGGAGTTATAGAATAAACAGAGACTAGTTGAGGGTGAAGTGACGATGTGTGTTGGAAGTGGTTCCAAGATTGATATGATCGTCATCGCACACTCCCTATACTTTCAGGATTAGTGTTAAACCTAAATAAATGTTATTTGGCGTTGGCATTGAGCATGAATATGATTTGATCATGTTTATTGCAATAGGTTATTCATTTAAATTCTAAGAATAATTGTTGTTCTGTTTACATGAATAAAACCTTCGATGGTCATACACCCAATGAAAATAGTTTGTTGGATCTCGATCGTAGTGATACACATATTGATAATATTGAAGCCAAAAGATGCAAAGTTAATAATGATAGTGCAACTTATTTGTGGCACTGCCGTTCGGGTCATATTGGTGTAAAGCGCGTGAAGAAACTCCATGCTGATGGGCTTTTGGAATCACTTGATTATGAATAAGTTGATGCTTGCGAACCATGCCTGATGGGCAAGATGACTAAGACTCCGTTCTCCAGAACAATCGAGCGAGCAACAAACTTGTTGGAAATAAGATATACTGATGTATGCAGTCCGATGAGTGTTGAGGCTTGCGGCGGGTATCGTTATTTTCTGACCTTCACAGATGATTTGAGCAGATATGGGTATATCTACTTGATGAAACATAAGTCTGAAACATTTGAAAAGTTCAAAGAATTTTAGAGTGATGTGGAAATTCATCGTGACAAGAAAATAAAGTTTCTACGATCTGATCGCGGGAGACGAATATTTGAGTTATGAGTTTGGTCTTCAATTAAAACAATGTGGAATAGTTTCACAAATTCGTGCCACCTGGAACACCACAGTATAATGGTGTGTCCGAACGTCATAACCATACTTTATTGGATATAGTGCAATCTATGATGTCTCTTACCGATTTACCACTATCATTTTGGGGTTATGCATTAGAGATAGCTGCATTCACATTAAAAAGGGCACCATCTAAATCCGTTGAGACAACACCGTATGAACTGTGTTTTAGCAAGAAACCTAAGCTGTCGTTTCTTAAAGTTTGGGGTTGCGATGCTTATGTGAAAAAGTTTCATCTTGATAAGCTCAAACCCAAGTCGGAGAAGTGCGTCTTCATAGGATACCCAAAAGTAACTTTCGGGTACACCTTCTATCACAGATCCGAAGACAAGATATTTGTTACTGAGAATGGATCCTTTCTAGAGAAGGAGTTTCTTTCGAAAGAAGTGAGTGGGAGGAAAGTAGAACTTGATGAGGTAACTGTACCTGCTCCCTTATTGGAAAGTAGTTCATCACAGAAATCTATTTCTGTGACTCCTACACCAATTAGTGAGGAAGCTAATGATGATGATCATGTAACTTCAGATCAAGTTACTACCGAAACTCGTAGGTCAACCAGAGTGAGATCCGCACCAGAGTGGTACGGTAATCCTGTTCTGGAGGTCATGTTAATTGACCATGACGAACCTATGAACTATGAGGAAGCGATGATGAGCCCAGATTCTGTGAAATGGCTTGAGGCGATGAAATCTGAGATGGGATCCATGTATGAGAACAAAGTATGGACTTTGATTGACTTGCCCGATGATCGGTGAGTCATTAATAATAAATGGATCTTCAAGAGGAAGACGGACGCTGATAGTAGTGTTACTATCTACAAAGCTCGAATTGTTGCAAAAATGTTTTCGACAAGTTCAAGGTGTTGACCACGATGAGAATTTCTCACCCGTATCGATGCTTAAAAGTCTGTACAAATCATGTTAGCAGTTGCCGCATTTTATGAAATCTGGCAAATGGATATCAAAACTACATTCCTTAATGGATTTATTAAATAAGAGTTGTATATGATGCAACGAGAAGGTTTTGTCAATCCTAAAGATGCTAACAATGTGAGCAAGCTCCAGCGATCCATCTATGGACTGGTGCAAGCATCTCGGAGTTGGAATATATACTTTGATGAGTTGATCAAACCATATAATTTTATACAGACTTGTGGTGAAGCATGTATTTACAAGAAAGTGAGTGGGAGCACTACAACATTTCTGATAAATATATGTGAATGACATATTGTTGATCGGAAATAATGTAGAATTTTCTAGAAAGCATAAAGGAGTATTTGAAAGGAGTTTTCTCAATAAAGACCTCGGTGAAGCTACTTACATATTAAGCATCAAGATCTATAGAGATAGATCAAGACGCTTGATAAGTTTTTTCAATGAGTACATACCTTGACAATATTTTGAAGTAGTTCAAAATCGAACAGTCAAAGAAAGAGTTCTTACCTGTGTTACAAGGTGTGAAATTGAGTAAGACTCAAAGCCCGACCACGGCAGAAGATAGAAAGAGAATGAAAGTCATTCCCTATGCCTCAGCCATAGTTTCTATAAAGTATGCCATGCCGTGTGCCAGATCTATTGTATACCCTACACTGAGTTTAGCAAGGGAGTACAATAGTGGTCTAGGAGTAGATCACTAGACAACGGTCAAAATTATCCTTAGTGAAATAAGGACATGTGTCTCAATTATGGAGGTGACAAAAGGTTCGTCATAAAAGGATACATCGATGCAAATTTTGACACTGATCCAGATGACTCTAAAGTCTTAATATGGATACATTTTGAAAGTGGGAGCAATTATCTAGAGTAGCTCCGTGCAGAGCATTGTTGACATAGAAATTTGCAAAATGCATACGGACCTGAATGTGGCAGACCCGTAGACTAAACTTCTCTCACAAGCAAAACATGATCCCACCTTAGTACTCTTTGGGTGTTAATCACATAGCGATGTGAACTAGATTATTGACTATAGCAAACCCTTTGGGTGTTGCTCACATGACGATGTGAACTATGGGTGTTAATCACATGTTGATGTGAACTATTGGTATTAAATCACATGGCGATGTGAACTAGATTATTAACTCTAGTGCAAGTGGGAGACTGAAGGAAAGATGCCCTAGAGGCAATAATAAAGTTATTATTTATTTCCTTATATCATGATAAATGTTTATTATTCATGCTAGAATTGTATTAACCGGAAACATGATACATGTGTGAATACATAGACAAACATAGTGTCACTAGTATAACTCTACTTGACTAGCTCGTTGATCAAAGATGGTTATGTTTCCCAACCATAGACATGAGTTGTCATTTGATTAACGGGATCACATCATTAGGAGAATGATGTGATTGACTTGACCCATTCCGTTAGCTTAGCATTTGATCATTTAGTATGTTGTTATTGCTTTCTTCATGGCTTATACATGTTCCTATGACTATGAGATTGTGCAACTCCCGTTTATCGGAGGAACACTTTGTGTGCTACCAAACGTCACAACGTAACTGGGTGATTATAAAGGTGCTCTACAGGTGTCTCTGAAGGTACTTGTTGGGTTGGCGTATTTCGAGATTATGATTTGTCACTCCGATTGTCGGAGAGGTATCTCTGGGCCCACTCGGTAATGCACATCACTATAAGCCTTGCAAGCATTGTAACTAATGAGTTAGTTGCGGGATGATGTATTACAGAACGAGTAAAGAGACTTGCCGGTAACGAGATTAAACTAGGTATTAAGATACCGACGATCGAATCTCGGGCAAGTAACATACCGATGATAAAGGGAACAACGTATGTTGTTATGCAGTTTGACCGATAAAGATCTTCGTAGAATATGTAGGAGCCAATATGGGCATCCAGGTTCCTCTGTTGGTTATTGACCAGAGAAGTGTCTCGGTCATGTCTACATAGTTCTTGAACCCGTAGGGTCCGCACGCTTAACGTTCATTGACAATATAGTATTTATGAGTTATGTATGTTGGTAACCGAATGTTGTTCGGATCCCGGATGAGATCACGGACATGACGAGGAGCTCCGGAATGGTCCGGAGGTAAAGATTCATATATTGGATAATATGGTTAGGCCAAGGGGTCAGGCCCACGGGGCTATAAGTCGGTGCAAAAGGAGTTTTGCGGAGGCCAAGGGGCCAAACGCCGGAGACCCTGGTGTCTGGCCCTGGGCCAGAAGCCAAGGCCCATGGCGTGAGGGCCGGACGCCAAGGATTGTAGTGTTTGGACCTAGAGTCCGAGTGGGACTCTTGCCTTTCGGGAAAAACCGACTTTGAGGAGGCTTTTGCTCCAAGTTTCGACCCTAGGGCTCACCATATAAATAGAGGGGCAGGGCCAGCACCAAAGACACATCAAGAAATACCAAGCCGTGTGCCGGCAACCCCGTCCCCTCTAGTTTATCCTCCGTCATAGTTTTTGTAGTGCTTAGGCGAAGCCCTGCGGAGATTGTTCTTCACCAACACCGTCACCACGCCGTCGTGCTGCCGGAACTCATCTACTACTTCGCCCCTCTTGCTGGATCGAGAAGGTGAGGATGTCATTGAGCTAAACGTGTGCTGAATGCGGAGGTGCCGTACGTTCGGTACTTGATCGGGACGGATCGTGAAGGTGTATGACTACATCAACCGCGTTGATAAACGCTTCCGCGCTTACGATCTACGAGGGTACATAGACAACACTCTCCCCTCTCATTGCTATGCATCACCACGACCTTGCGTGTGCGTAGGATTTTTTTGAAATTACTACGTTCCCCAACACTTTTTCCATAATCCATCAAATCTTTTACCCAAAACTTGAAAACTTCACAACACAAAACTTAAAGTAGAAAATCTTGTGAGCTCCGTTAGCGAAAGAAAAGAAAACACCACTTCAAGGTATTTTAATGAACTCATTCCTTACTTATATTGGTGTTAAACATACTGTATTCCAACTTCTCTATGGTTTATAAACTATTTTACTAGCCATAGATTCATCAAAATAAGCAAACAACACACGGAAAACAGAATCTGTCAAAAACAGAACAGTCTGTAGTAATCTGCAGCTAACGCAAGTTCTGGAACCCGAAAAATTCTAAAATAAATTGCTGGACGTGAGGAATTTATCTAGTAATCATCTGCAAAACTAATTAACTAAATATCACTTTCCAAATAAAAATGGCAGCAGTTCTCGTGAGCGCTAAAGTTTCTGTTTAGATTAAAAAGACTTTCCCCAAGTCTTCCCAACGGTTCTACTTGGCACAAACACTAATTAAACACAAAAAAACAACCAACACAGAGGCTAGATAAATTATTTATTACTAAACAGGAGCAAAATGCAAGGAATAAAAAGAAAATTGGGTTGCCTCCCAACAAGCGCTGTCATTTAACGCCCCTAGCTAGGCACCAAAGTAAGGAGATGTCTAGGTATTGCCATAATAAGAAGATAGATCATTAAAACTCATTTCATATTCTCTACGTTCGGCATCAAGTGTTTTTTGAGGCAAGCAAAATTAATCAAAATGTCTAAATTTAATGGGATAAAAGTCCCCAAGATCCACTTTGGGAGGTATAGGTTCCTCCTTTGGCCCTTCGTATTGCACAACCAATTCATCATTATAAGCATTCTTTTGACAGAACTTTGTGAGCCTATACTCAAGAGAATATCCTAGTTCATTATTTCGAATAGCCAAATCATTATTAAGTTCAGAAATTCTATCAACTAGAACATTGGTAGGAACCCTTTTTCTAAGATTTTCACTGAAAGCAATATAGTCTAGAGATTGAAAATGCATTATTTCTTCTTGATCAAAAAGGATAGCCTCTATGGGAGGACGGCAAGCGTCCACCCTATACTGCGCAAAGATTTCTTTGGCCTCTTTTATTATGAATCTAAGCTCATGAGCCAAAAAGACAGTAGTGGCATGCTTAACAGAAGAATGCTCAATATTAGGAAATTCTAAGAAAATCCTTTGTATGCAAGGATGCATGTGCATAAATTGTCTTTCAAGTTAAACTACAAGCATGGAGATAGTGTCCGCAAGACTACTAGTTCTATGAAGGATAGAGCTACCCATAGAAGGCAAAGCACCGGCACAAGTAAAGAAATCTTGGATAACTCCTTTTCCAATAATATTACCACTACCAATTCGGAATTTTTTTTGTATGTAAGATAGGGGGTTCTTCAGCAGGAGCATCAGAATTTTTCATGATATTATTATTGTCCATATAGACAATAATTTCCCCGATTTCAGACATAGCGGCGGAAAGTGCAAGGGGCAAAAAGAGGCAAATAGAGAAACAGAGGGAGGATGGAGAGAGAGGGCGAATAAAACGACAAGGGTGAAGTGGGGGGGGGGAGGAAAACGAGAGGCAAATGGCAAATAATGTAATGCGGGAGATAAGGGTTTGTGATGGGTACTTGGTATGTTGACTTTTGCGTAGACTCCCCGGCAACGGCGCCAGAAATCCTTCTTGCTACCTCTTGAGCACTGCGTTGGTTTTCCCTTGAAGAGGAAAGGGTGATGCAGCAGAGCAGCGTAAGTATTCCCCTCAGTTTTTGAGAACCAAGGTATCAATCCAGTAGGAGGCCACGCACGAGTCCCTCGCACCTACACAAACAAATAAACTCCTCGCAACCAACGCGATAAAGGGGTTGTCAATCCCTTCACGGTCACCTACGAGAGTGAGATCTGATAGATATGATAAGATAATATTTTTGGTATTTTTATGATAAAGAGAAATAAAGATGCAAGTAAAATAAATAGCAAAGGAAATAACTAAGTATTGGAAGATTAATATGATGGAAAAATAGACCCAGGGGCCATAGGTTTCACTAGAGGCTTCTCTCGAGAGCATAAGTATTACGGTGTTTAAACAAATTACTGTTGAGCAATTGACAGAATTGAGCATAGTTATGAGAATATCTAGGTATGATCATGTATATAGGCATCACGTCCGAGACAAGTAGACCGACTCCTGCCTGCATCTACTACTATTACTCCACACATCGACCGCTATCTAGCATGCATCTAGAGTATTAAGTTCAAGAGAACAGAGTAACGCTTTAAGAAAGATGACATGATGTAGAGGGATAAACTCATGCAATATGATATAAACCCCATATTGTTATCCTCGATGGCAACAATACAATACGTGCCTTGCTGCCCCTACTGTCACTAGGAAAGGACACCGCAAGATTGAACCCAAAGCTAAGCACTTCTCCCATTGCAAGAAAGATCAATCTAGTAGGCCAAACCAAACTGATAATTCGAAGAGACTTGCAAAGATAACCAATCATACATAAAAGAATTCAGAGAAGATTCAAATATTGTTCATAGATAAACTTGATCATAAACCCACAATTCATCGATCTCAACAAACACACCACAAAATAAGATTACATCGAATAGATCTCCACAAGAGAGGGGGAGAACTTTGTATTGAGATCCAAAAAGAGAGTAGAAGCCATCTAGATAATAACTATGGACCCATAGGTCTGAAGTAAACTACTCACACTTCATCGGAGGGGCTATGGTGTTGATGTAGAAGCCCTCCATGATCGATACCTGTCGGGGATATACCCCGCGGCGTAAACCGGCCGGAAGTATAACCCGGTCGGACTAGGCGTTTCATTGGTAAACTGCCAGAGGATTGGCGATTTACATGTCTGGCGGTTCACTGGTATGACGATTCACGAGCCTGAAGACTCATTGGTGACCCGGCTGGACTTGGCGGTTTACTTGAGACCCGGTTTACACTTGGCGATTCACTGGCGACCTGCCCTGACCTGGCGGTTTACAAGCAACCCGCCGGAACATTATGACACACTTGTGACCCGGCAGACGGGTCAGATGAATGACAAGGCCCAAGGCCCAGAAGGCCGGTTTATGTCAATGGTGGGCCGGTTTAAGAGGAAAGGCATGAGGAACATTTATCTTACAAGGAGTTAAGACCTGGACTTGTATCCGGTTTGTATTAGAGATAGACTAGTCCTAATCCTAATAGGACTCTACATGTAACCCGCCCCTCCAACATATATAAGGAGGGGCAGGGCACCCCAAGGGGGAGGAGAGGGACAAGTTCCACGAGTTGGACAAGTTAGGTTTAGACAATAGCTCTCGAGATAGAGCACTCTTGTAACCGTGGTCATCATCATCAATATCAATGAAGCAGGATGTAGGCTTTTACCTCCACCGTGAGGGGCCGAACCTGGGTAAAACATCGCGTCTCTCATCCCGCTCAGCCCCTCTCAAGCTACCGCATAGATGCGTTGGCCTCGCGACTAAGTCCTGACACTAAGGACATCTGCCGTGACAATTCCACGACAATACCCCCTCCGGCGGAGCTTTGGAAAAGGCCCCAAGATGGGATCTCGTGGATACAGAAAGTTACGGCGGTGGAGTTAGGGTTTTGGCTCCGTATCTGGTAGTTTGGGGGTACATAGGTATATATAGGAGGAAGGAGTACGTCGGTGGAGCAACATGGGCCCCATGAGGGTGGAGGGCGCGGCTGGGGGGGGGGGGGGGGGGGGGGGGGTAGGCGCGCTCCCCTACCCCGTGCTTTCCTAGTTGATATCTTGACCTAGGGTCCAAGTCCTCTGGATCACATTCATTCCAAAAATCACGTTCCCCAAGGTTTCATTCCATTTGGACTCCGTTTGATATTCTTTTTCTACGAAACTCTGAAATAGGCAAAAAAGAGCAATTCTGGGCTGGGCCTCCGGTTAATAGGTTAGTCCCAAAAATAATATAAAAGTGTATAATAAAGCCCAACAATCTCCAAAAAAGGATATAATATAGCATGGAACAATAAAAAAATATAGATATGTTGGAGACGTATCACCTCCACCTTAATTTGCTCGCGCTTGCGCGGTCGTGGTGATTCCAGCGCACTTGCATCGCACACGGTTGAGCTAGTACCTCCACCTTAATTTTCTCGCGCTTGCGTGGTCGTGGTGATTTCAGCGCACTTGCATCGCACACGGTTGAGCCAGTACCTCCACCTTAATTTGCTCGCGCTTGCGCAGGCGTGGTGATTCACATCGCACTTGTATCACACATGGTTAATGTCATGGTTTTGTCACGGCAGATGTCCTAGAGAAAGGACTTAGCCGTGGAGCCATCGCGACGGGTTAGCTTGAAGGGGTTAAAGCGGACACAGGGACGCAAGAGAGTTTATACTAGTTCGGCCCCTTCGATGAAGGTAAAAGCCTACGTCTAGTTGTGATGGAATTGATGGGGTTTCGATGACTAGGGAGCAAACAAGCTTCGCCTAAATCTCGAGTTGTTGTCTGTTGTCCTTGAACCGCCACCGGGTCGTCCCCTTATATACACGGGTGACGCCCGTCGGTTCACAGAGTCCCAATACCGGCTCATAGATGTGTCCGGTTTGGTCTCTACTTATTCCTAACTTACAATACAAGTTACATACCAACGCCGGTTTACGGCTACAGGCCTTGAACCGACTATGGGCCTTGAGCCCCCATCTGCCTTCTTGGGTTTCAACATGGTTAACTACTGAAGAAGTTAACCCGGCCCAGATAGGCCGGTTTACGCCCAATAGTGATATCCTCAACATTAGGCCCCAGATTGATTTGAACAGGTTCATGTCAATCCTTAGCAAAAATCTTCATCTTCAACACCTTCTTGTAGTTTATTGAATCGCCGTGACGTCATCTTCTCTGGTCGTTGTAAACCGGCGTGACGTCACCTGTTATAAAGAAACTTATCCATGATACCTTTTTTGTTTAATAGGTCTGCGACAATCGAGGCGATAGCTCCGTTTCTAGACCCCCGGTTCCTTTATCTTCGCACCTGACATGCCCCTTGCCTTATAAATAAGACCGAAGGGTCATTTCTTTTCCCCCTTCGTGCCCTTCTGCTTCGTCTTCCCCGCGTCGTCCAGCTTCGGAGCTCCGCCGCCGTCGACGACTTCTGCTCCAACCTTGGCTGCTGCATCACCCTGATTGTACCAGAGCATCGCGGTGACCTTCTGTTTCTTCCTCAGCTCTGGTGAGTTCTTCACCTTTTCCTCCGTAGATCCGTTCTAGGGTTTCCAAGTTCTTCAGTGTTCATCATCCGCTTCGTACCCATATGATAGATCCTAGATGAACATGTGAACCTTTGCTCTGTGTAGCGGTAGTTCTTAGCATCCGCCTTTACTTATATGCCTCAAGACCATAGATCTACCTGTATCTCTGCCCATTGATTCGGTACTATTCTTTTTTGAACCTTGAATATTTTCCTTCTTTTCTAAACTTGCTTCAGATCTGTCGTTGTAGAGAAATCTTGTGAAATCTATTTCTGTACACTTATCTATCCGCAATCTCAACTGTTTCAATGCTTAGATCCGGCGGTTTAACTTTGTAGAAAAATTGCCAAATCGGTATATACCATTAGTCCCCTTGTTGAACCGCCAGATGCTATTGCTTCATAAAACTCCGGTTTAGATAGAGTGGTCTCCGGTTTAACATTGTACATACCAGTGCACTTTAATAAATGCATTCTTGAACCGGAATTACCTATCTTGTAGATTTCATCATGGCCAAGCAAGTATATGAGTGCAACTGGGTTCCTTCTTGCGTCACAGAGACTCAACTGAATAATTTAGTCCTGATCGGCGCTTTAGGCAGCAAAAACACCATCCATTAGAGAGCTCCTGGCAAAGAATGCCCTCCCACACCTCAAGAAGGAGAGGTCGTCATTTTCGTAGATCACTTAGCCCGGGGCTTTAAGCCGCCCGGTTCTAAATTTTACCGGGACGTTTTAGCCGATTTTCAACTCCACCCACAAGACACTGGTCCCAACTCTGTTACAAACATGTGTCACTTCCAAGTGCTCTGTGAGGTGTTTTTTTCAAGAGGAGCCCACAGTGGAGTTGTTCAGAGACTGTTTCCATCTAAACCGTCGTACTGAATTTTCTGACGGTTCCAATACGGAATTGGGCGGTGTGGCGATTCAGAAAAGAAAAGAGGTCACATACCCTCACGCCAAGCTGCACAGCCACCCCAAAGAGTGGAATCAAACATGGTTCTATTGCAAAGACACCTCCCCTGCTGGTGAAAATCCTTTGCCTGGTTTTCGTCCGGAGCGGCTTAGCAATACACACCCCTTTCCGCAAAGGTTGACTGCCAAGGAGAGAAGCAAATACGCTCCTCAACTGTCCAAGCTCAGATCCTTCATGGCCAATGGTTTAACAGGAGTTGATCTCGCTCACTGTTGGATATCGTGGAGCATACCGCCCCTTAGTCAGCGCTCCAGTTTGATGTGCGAGTATACTGGCAGTGTTGATGACCCACTGCGTCATGCTAACATCCAGCTTACCGATGAAGAAATCACAGAGGCTGTGAATAAAATGCTGAATGAACCGGAACACGTCTGTGCTCGAACCGGCCTGCTTCCCTTCTGTGCCACCAACAAACCGCCAGCTGTAAGAGTTTGATTGTTCTTTTCTCTGAACCTGTTATTGATATATCTGGTCATTGTTTAATATCAATGCCTGTTTAAACAGGGCAATGATCCGTTTTGGAGCAAGAAACTATCGCAGGAGAAACCAGAAAAACCAGACAAACCGGAAAGATCAATCCGGCAAAAGACTAAAGTTGTGAAGAAGACTACCCACAAGAAAAGAACCACTGCATCCTCTGATCCGGCCGCTGATGATGATGTGGGTAACCCGGATCTTGAGGTAGAACTTGATTCACTTGGCTTATTTTTCATGTGCCTTATTGATGATGATATTTGTCAGGATGATGCCGAAGCCAGTCATGCTGATGTTGTAGAGGCAATTATTCTTTCCTCTGACTCAGATCCTTTGCCTTCACTAAAAATCCGTCACGCAAACCGGAAGGTTAAATTTTCTCATCCTCTTGCTTACTTGGATCCCAAATTTCTTATGAAGACCCAACAGCACGAAGCTCGCCGCACGACCCGGCATAGTGGCCAGGTAGTTACCTCCGCCGGTTTACCGAATAGTCCGGTTCGGAAACGCCATTCAAAGGCCTCAAATTTGCCTATCAGTGTTTGTCCTAAAATGGGCTGTTTTCATCAACCTCTTAATCCGTGTGACTCTGATTATCAGGTCACTTCCCATTCATCATCTGGCGAGTCATCAGCTACCTAGCTGCCGCTGCTCAAAACGGTGCTTGGGTAAGCCATACTTATCATAATGCTTCTGGTGTATTACTTTGTAGCATATACTGTACTAACCTTTGTTACTCCTTTCAGGGCCAAGCCTAAGCCAAGCAAGAAGGCTCGCCTAGATAAAGCGGCTGAAGAAGATGCTATTCCTGAACCGGACAGAGTACTCAATCCTGAAGCGGCCATCCGTGAGGATGTGCCAAACGACCCACCACCACAAGATGATGATTTTATTATTGAAGAGAGACATGTTGATACCTCCGGTCCTGTTGACCAGCCCAGAAGCCCCATCCGGATTGAGAAATCCACCAGTCCATCCAAATCTATTGATAAACTGTCGGCCTCAATGCAAACCGGCGACGCCAAAGATGATGAAGTTGTTATTACTGGCATTGGCCATACAGAGCCAAGCAATCCTGTCGCTTTGTCTAAACATACCGCCAAGGAAGAATTTGTTGCCTTTGGCAAGGGCAAGTGGAATGTTGATCTGGCGACTTACGCTGCTCTGAACGCCCAAGACATCCATTCCGGCTATCTGAACTGGCTGTATACCAGTCGTGACTATGAAGCCGGTCTGGTTAACATGATGAAAGATAAATATGAGGTAACTTCCGTATGCTCTTTCCTGCTTGTATGCTTCAATTCTTGCTGACTCGCCTAGCCCCCAAGGGCCTGTTCAACTTAGTGTAATTAAACCGGGACTTAAGTAATTAATATTGCCGCATCAGAACTTATTTGAACAAATAGCCATTAGCCCCCAAATACCAAGTTGAATACTTTTATTGAGCTTGGGACTTTATAATCAAGTGAAATATGAAGATCAAATATGCATTAGCCCCCAGCGCCAAGTGCATAACTTGTTATGTGGTTGGTGCTTCAATTCTTGCACTGCTTGCTGAATCATATAACTGTCTGTATGCAGGTTGAGCTGAAGACAAAAGATACCCAAATCGCCGATCTCCAAGAAAATCTGAAGTCCCAACAGACTGAAACCTCAAAAGCAAAAGAGGAGTTGACCAGCGCCTTAAGCGTCATGGAACAGCTTAAGAAGGATTTAAAGAAGGAGCGGGCGGATTGGGCTACTGAAAAATCCGCTTTAACCAAACGAGCAAAAGACGCCGAGGCTGCACTAAAACCGGTGGTGGATGAACTGACCAGCATAAAGCGGCATGTGCATGCCATGACCGCTGCTATCTTTGGTAAGCCGGTTTGATTTCTGAATTGATTTTGCCGTCTTACAGAGCTGCTAGTTTGTTAACCCTTTGTAATATTTCAGGGACACGCATTGGTCATTTGGGGTCAGATGTGCGGAAGAAAGTGAAAGCCGCCTATACGTTGATTGAACAACTGTACACTGGTGCACAGCGGATCACCTGTACTGCATCCCACAACAAGCCGGCGCCCACTTTGATTCAGGACACTCTACAGAAACTGTCGGTGCTTCCTGCCCGGGTTGAAGAGATGAAGAAATCTGCTGCTCGAACTGGTGCGATCAATGCCTTAATCCGGGCAAAAGCTTGGGTTCCGGATTTTGATCCTATTGAAGCGGCTCAGGGCTATCCCAGCTTGAAGGAAGACGGGTCAGAGTTTAGTGAAGCGGATCTGTGAGCAATAAACCGGGAGGTGCGTCCGCTAGCTTGTCAATTGGCTGAAGAAGCAGACTTGTCTCATTATCAAGCCCAATATGACAATCAAAACAAGCGAGTAGCTGCACCAATTCATGAAGCGGAAAATCTTATCCCTCCAATCCGTAAGCATACTTACGCTCCCAATATTGAACCGTCGTTGTTGATCCATGATGAAGCTGTCTTTCAAGCATTAATGGGAATCGACTGGACAACTGTTGATTTCCAGCCGCTGGGTAGAGAAACTGAAGTTGAAGCGGCGCGGGATGACCCACAACCATCAGGCCAGGCTGGTGACCAAGCTTGAACCGGCAGCCGGTTTAAACCGCTTCTCCTTTGAAAAACAATGATCTTGTTTTGGGCACCGTGTTGCCTTGTAATAGGCTAGCTGATACTCTTGATCTTAATATGCCTTCGTGCATAACCACTGCAACTTGTGCTTTCTTTGGGTGATGAACTTTCCAAAGTATTTTCTGCAACATAAAAAATCTTAAAGCGCCACCGCGGTTGTACCATCAGGCGGAGTATGATGTCTGCATATATAAAATCAAAATATCTGAATTTTAAGCATATGATCAAATCTTTGAGATATATAATACCTGCCATCGTTGGGCATGAAGTTGGCTTAGCCAATCTTGAAGCAGAGGTTTCATAAACCCACACTGTTGGAGGAGATAGCAGCTCCTGTATATATATAATGCCGGTTTACCATGTAAACCGTGCCGGGTTATAAAACACCGTGTTACTCCGTAATAGGATGTTAACAAAATATCAAACCGGGCAAATAGTCTCCGGATTAAAAATGAACGGTGTTCCGTCAATTGACAGTGTGAACCGGTTTTAAAATTGTGTCGGTTTAAAAAACGCAACAAAAAGAAAGAAATATCTATCAAAGAAAATTGTGAAGCAAAGGCAATGATAAAACCATTTGCAAAAAGAGGCTTATTTGAGCCGATCAGATGGCGTTACCATGGTCGGACATGACCAAGCTCCCGATAGGTGTAGCTATGGTTCAAGTCAGCCAGGTCCCCAAATGAAACCGTGGCATTTATGCCGATCAAGAGGCGTGGCAATGGTTTGGGTTCGACCAAGCCCCCAAGTGATTCTGTGGCCTTAGGCCGATCAAGAGGCATGACTGGTTCAGACGTGACCAAGTCCCCAAGTGATCTGGTGGCTCTCGCCTATCAAGAGGTGTTGCATTGGTTCGGACACGACCAAGCCCCCAAGTGATATAACATGATGCTTTTGAAAAGCTAACTCAAGGGGTAAACCGGAGGCCGCTTTAGAACAATTCCGTGTAACCACACATGATGTAAAAGGACAGATACCCCGCTTTAGCTGAGGTTCCGGTTTATTATATTTAATCATAATATATACATCGTCATAATATGTACATAAGTAGAGCCAATGGCTCAGGTATAGTAAGGCCGAAGATGAGCTATGTTCCACGGCATGTTGGTCTCCTCCTCTGATGTACGTGAGTCTTTATGCTCTCGAATATCGATCAGATAGTATGACCTGTTGTGCAGATTCTTGCTGACCACGAAAAGTCCCTCCCAAGGTGGGGATAGCTTATGCATATCAGTGTGATCTTGGATGAGCCGAAGCACCAAATCTCCTTCCTGAAAGGTTCTGGTTCTGACTCGGCGACTATGATAACGACGAAGATCCTGTAGGTAAATTGCCGAGCGGGCGGCTGCTATGTCACGTTCTTCATCCAACAGGTCCAAAGCATCTTGCCGTGTTGTCTCACTGTCCGCTTCAACATAAGCCGCCACACGAGGTGAATCATGACGGATATCACAGGGGAGAACCGCCTCCGCTCCGTAAACCATGAAGAATGGTGTGTATCCTGTTGATCTGTTGGGTGTAGTATTGATGCTCCATAACACAGATGGTAACTCTTCTACCCAACAACCCGGTGTTCTCTGCAAAGGAACCATAAGCCGGGGCTTGATGCCTTTCAAGATCTCTTGATTAGCCCTTTATGCTTGACCATTGGACTGTGGGTGTGCCACTGATGAAACGTCAAGACGGATGTGCTCCCGTTCGCAGAACTCCTTCATGGCACCCTTGGACAAATTGGTACCATTATCTGTGATGATACTGTGTGGAAAGCCAAACCGGAAAATCACTTTTTTGATGAACTGAACCACCGTGGCCGCATCACACTTGCTAACAGGTTCTGCCTCCACCCACTTTATAAACTTGTCAACCGCCACCAGAAGGTGGGTCTTCTTATCTTTGGACCTTTTGAAAGGCCCAACCATATCCAGCCCCCAAGTCGCAAACGACCAAGTAATTGGAATCATTCTCAATTCTTGAGCCGGCACATGAGCACGTCTTGAAAACTTTTGGCAACCGTCACATCGTCTGACCAGATCCTCCGCATCAGCATGAGCAGTTAACCAATAGAAGCCATGACGAAACGCTTTAGCTACCAAAGATTTTGAACCGGCATGGTGACCACAATCTCCTTCGTGGATCTCACGCGAAATTTCACAGCCTTCTTCAGGAGACACACAGCGTTGAAACGCCCCTGATACACTGCAATGATGCAACTCACCATTGACAATAGTCATGTACTTGGACCGCGGATTATCTGTCGGGCCAGAGTCTCATCCTCTGGTAACTCACCTCGGTTCATGTACGCCAGGTAAGGAAGCGTCCAATCTGGAATGACATGAAGAGCTGCCACCAATTGAGCCTCCGGATCAGGAATAGCCAAATCCGCTTCACCAGGGAGCTTAACCGACGGGTTGTGCAGCACATCCAGAAAAACATTGGGCGGGACCGGCTTACGCTGAGAGCCCAGCCGGCTTAAGGCGTCCGCCGCTTCATTCTTCCGTCGGTCCACGTGGTCCACCTGATAGCATTTAAAGTGACCTGCAACAATATCCACCTCACGACGATATGCTGCCATGAATGGGTCCTTGGAGTCCCAAGTGCCAGATACTTGTTGAGCCACGAGGTCCGAGTCACCGAAGCACTTAACTCGACTTAGATTCATCTCCTTAGCCATCCGGAGACCATGGAGCAAGGCTTCATACTCAGCTGCATTGTTAGTACAAGGGAACATTAAGCGGAGAACGTAACAAAACTTATCACCTCGTGGGGAAGTTAATACGACTCCAGCCCCCGAGCCTTCCAATTGCCTGGATCCGTCGAAATCGATGGTCCAATATGTGTGATCCGGCTTTTCTTCAGGTGCTTGCAGTTCCGTCCAATCATTGATGAAATCAACAAGTGCTTGAGACTTAACCGCCGTCCGAGGCACATACTTCAATCCGTGCGGCCCAAGCTCTATAGCCCACTTGGCAATCCGGCCAGTCGCTTCCCGGTTCTGGATGATATCCCCCAAAGGAGCAGAACTGACCACCGTAATTGGGTGCCCTTGGAAGTATTGCTTAAGCTTCCGGCTTGCCATAAAAACTCCGTACACCAGCTTCTGCCAATGCGGATACATTTGCTTGGACTCAATGAGTACCTCGCTGATATAATAGACCGGACGTTGAACCGGATGATCCTTACCTGCCTCCTTTCGCTCCACCACAATAGCCACGCTGACCGCACGAGCATTAGCAGCAACATATAGCAGTAACGGCTCCTTGTCAATGGGAGCAGCGAGCATAGGCGGATTGGCCAATTGCCGTTTTAAGTCCTCAAATGCTTCGTCAGCAGCGGAACTCCAGACGAACTGATCTGTCTTCTTCAACATCTGATACAAAGGGATTGCCTTCTCACCAAGGCGGCTGATAAACCGGCTTAACGCGGCAATCCGGCCTGCCAGGCGTTGAACATCATTGATACACTTCGGTTTAGCCAAGGAGGTGATGGTTGTGATCTTCTCCGGATTAGCCTCAATTCCCCTGTTGGACACCAGAAAACCCAATAACTTGCCTGTCGGTACACCAAAAACACACTTGGCCGGATTAAGCATCATCTTGTACGTCCTCAGGTTATCAAAGGTTTCCTTCAAATCGTCAACCAGAGTCTCCTTCTCCCTGGACTTAACCATGATATCATCCACGTAAGCATGTACATTATGGCCAATCTGCTTGTGAAGACAATTTTGTACATACCGTTGATAAGTTGCCTGGGCACTCTTGAGCCCAAAGGGCATAGACACATAGCAGAAGGCTCCAAAGGGAGTTATGAATGTTGTCTTCTCCTGGTCCTTAACTGCCATTTTGATCTGATGATAGCCAGAATATGCATCCAAAAAACTTAAACGCTCACAACCCGCCGTAGCATCAATAATTTGATCAATACGGGGGAGGGCAAAAGGATCTGCTGGACAAGCCTTATTAAGATCTGTGTAATCCACACACATGCGCCAGGTGCCGTTTTTCTTAAGGACCAGCACCGGATTGGCAAGCCACTCAGGGTGAAAAACTTCAACAATAAAGCCAGCTGCTAAAAGCCTGGCTACCTCTTCTCTAATCGCCTTACGTCTTTCTTCGTTAAACCGGCGGAGGAACTGTTTCACCGGTTTGTATTTAGGATCCACATTGAGGGTGTGCTCAGCGAGTTGCCTCGGTACACCTGGCATGTCAGAGGGCTTCCATGCAAAAATGTCCCGATTCTCACGGATGAACTCGATGAGCGCGCTTTCCTATTTCGGATCCAAGTTGGCACTGATGCTGAACTGCTTGGACGAATCGCCAGGTACGAAGTCAACAAGCTTAGTTTCTGCTGCCGATTTGAACTTCAGGGCCGGATCATGCTCCGTAGTTGGCTTCTTTAATGGAGTCATGTCCGCCGGATCAACATTGTCCTTATAATACTTCAGCTCCTCGCTGGCACAAACTGACTCTACGTAGGCCGCATCTCCTTCCTCGCACTCCAAAGCGATTTTACGGCTTCCGTGAACCGTTATAGTCCAGTCATAAACTTGGCGTAGGCCGGTCGCCTTGTGACCCGGCATTTTGAGCTGCAAATACACATAATAGGGCCGTGCCATAAACTTGGCGTAGGCCGGTCGCCCAAACAGGGCATGATATGGACTTTGGATTTTCACCACTTCAAACGTCAATGTCTTCGACCTGGAATCATGATCATATCCAAAGGCCACTTCCAGAGCTATCTTACCAACAGAATATGCTGACTTGCCAGGTACCACACCGTGGAACACCGTATTGGACGGTTTGAGATTTTTATCTGTTAGTCCCATACGACGGAAGGTCTCATAGTACAAGATATTAATGCTGCCCCCTCCATCCATGAGCACCTTGGTGAACTTGTAACCTCCCACCTGAGGTGCCACCACCAGAGCCAACTGACCCGGATTATCAACCTGGGGAGGGTGATCCTCTCTGCTCCATATGATTGGCTGTTCAGACCAGCGTAGATAGCGGGGCACGGCCGGTTCAACAGAGTTGACTGCCTGCCTCTGAACCTTTTGGTCTTGTTTGTCTAAGCTAGTGGTGAAGACATGGTATTGACCACTATTCAACTGCTTTGGGTTGCTCTAGTAACCTGACTATTGCTGTTGTTGGTTGTAACCACCCTGGTTGTTCTGATTATTTTGATTATTATGTCCGCCCGGATTAGCATTAAATCCTGAACCGGAATTTCCTCCACCGTAACCCAGCTCGGATCCTGAGCCACCGCCGGAGCCGTGATCATATCGGAAAGCATTAGAATTCTTGAACTCCTGCATAATGAAGCAATCCTTCCAAAGGTGGTTTGCTGGCACCTCCTTCGTACCATGTCCTGGACAGGGCTGGCTCAGTAGATAATTTAGGCGGTCCGGGTTAGGGTTGGGTGCTCCATTGCGATTTGGCGGTTTACCCCTACGTCGCTGGCCCTTGTCCTGCGCGTTGGTGTTAGCCACAAAGTCCATGTTACCATCCGCTTTACGCTTGCCTCCACCACCATTGCCTGCCAAGTGATGCTGCTGACCTTTGGAATTGTTGTTCCTCTTTCCCTTCCCTGCCTTGTCGTCATCAGATTCGGGATCCTTGGTACTATCAGAATTGACATACTTTACCAAAGCGGCCATGAGGGTCCCCATGTCAGTGCAAGGGTGCTTCATCCGTCCCAACTTCAGCTTTAGGGGCCCAAACCGGCAGTTGCCTTCTAGGGTTAAGACTGCGGTGTCAGCGTTGATGCGGTCTGATGAATGTAACACTTGTCAGACCCGGCGCACCCAATGAGTCGTTGATTCTCCTTCCTCCTGGACACAGGCAACTAAGTCCACTATCGACATAGGCTGCTTACATGTATCCTTGAAATTACTGATAAACCGGGCTCGTAATTGGGCCCATGAACTGATAGAGTTGGCCGGTAAGCTCTTTAACCAAGTGCGGGCCGTTCCTTCAAGCATCATGGTGAAGTACTTTGCACATGCCGTATCATCCACATCAAGCATCTCCATGGCCATCTCATAGATCTCCACCCACGTCTCTGGGGGTTGATCCACTGTGTAATTTGGTACCTTGCGCGGGCCCTTGAAATCCTTGGGCAGGCGCACATTGCGTAAAGCGGGGACAAGGCAAGGCACCCCCAAAGAACTAGAAGTAACACCGGGTTCGACCGAGATAGTTGGACGAACCAGCGTAAGCTGCCGAGCCTGATACTGTGCGGCTAACTCGGCCTCCCTGCGTGCTCGGGCCCGGTCCACCACCTCCTGAGCGTTATTAGCACCACCCGCCGGGTTATTGCCGCAGGGTGCTCCACGTCGTTCATTGCTTGACACTGCCGGTTCATCCATACGCCTGCTATAGCTCCGGCTTGGGTGAGGGGTCGAGTGGATCCGGTCGCGGCTGTATGAGTATGCTTCCTGTTGGTCCAAAGCTGTCCTAAGAAGCTCCTTGACCCGTCGCGTCTCTATCGTCTGCGGTGAGTCGCCTTCAATTGGAATGGCCTCCAGCCATGCAGCAACGGCAACAAGATTGTCCATTGGGTTGGAGTATTGACCCGGAGGTGTTGAAACAGCCTGAGGTATAACAGTGTTTTGACGAGGCGGATTCATCGGACGGGGCTGAACCGGTGCAGCGGTCCCAGGAGCTTCCGCCCGGTTCCCCTCCAGCAGATTACTGGTTCCTGCTCCTCAGGTGTTGAAAAGGTCTCTAGCCTCGAAAACCGAAGGCAAACGGGATTGGTACTTCCTCCTCATGACTTCATGCGACGCGTTCTGGTCCAACATGAGCCTGTAGGCTTGTGCGTCTAAAGCGGCCTGCCCTGTGGTCATACTGGCATTCTCAGCTGCCAGGTCCGCCTTGGCCTGGGTGATCTATTCCTTCACCTTTGCAATCTCCGCGTTGTGGACTTCCTGATCCGCCGGATTAGCTTCTGCCATAAGCGCAACCAATGCATCAAATAGATCTGATAGAACTTGAGCCGGCGGGCGTGCAGAACTTCCTGCCCCGGCAGCTGTCCCCGCTGCTGAACCGGAGGTTATTGGCGCGGCGGTCGAAGAATGAAGCGCTGCTTGTGTGCCGACCATGAATATTCCAACTCGGTTGGGTAGATCAGAGGGGTCCGGAATACTGTCACCGTCGGAACAGCCCCAATCCGGCCATCTTGTAGCTGATATAGAGATTCGGTTTCTCCGGTTGATGACTCGTCGCCGGAATAAATGACGGTCTCGCCGTGAGATTCCGATCCATCCTCGTAACTTCATCCATGGATAACTCCCACGAAGGCACGCTTCACGGCCGGTTTAACCCGGGCGGACCGCGCACGCTGAGCCGTTTCGACGAGGTCGGTGCAGATGTCCGGCTCAGGGCCCGGTTCACCGATCTTGCCGATGAAAACGTGTATGCCACCAAAGGGGACCCGATACCCGTACTCAACTGAGCCGGCCTCGAGGCCCCAGTCTGCATCATCGATGTAGAGCTTGCCGCGATGACTCTTAGTCATCCGGCCCACAGCGTAGCCCTCGAGTCCTTCAAAGCGGCCCTCCAAGAACTTGAAACCATCGTGCGATAGCCCCACGGTGGGTCATCAGAGTCTTTGAAGTAAAAAAGTGACGTTAGTGAGGGTCAAAAGACAGCCACACCAGCATTTGGCCCAAATATATATATGAGTGAAAAGGGTGGTCTGTGATGTTCAAAATTCCAATGCGCAACTTTGACCCCGCGGGCCCACGGTTGGGCGCGTCGTTGAAGATCGATGAGAGGGGCCAGAAGTCAAGAACCACCTAGAAGTGGCCAAATATATGTACGAATATTGGGGATGTTTAAAACTTTAAATACACAATGCATAACTTTGGTGGAACCTGCCTCGCAAACCCGAAAGCACCCTAACAACCACCTAGCTAGGATATATATAATGACATAATGTCGTACCTAGCTAGGATGCTTGGCCCACCACCTCCCACTTCGTGCCAGCGGGGCGGATGCATGTAATGATCGATACTTTGGTTATACATGCATGTCGCTATGACCAACCATAAGATGGACCAATGAATCTATCATTTGGTCAAATGACAGTTGTTGTTGTCAATAAACTGCTTGGGCCAATAGATTGAACCATCATAAAAATCGCACGAGAGGGACCAAAAAACCAGCACCTCTTGCATGCGGCCCAAAATGATGTACGTTGGGAAGGGGTGATGTGTGTTTTCAATATAGAATAATATACAATTTAGATGTGGCGCCTACCTCTCGATACAGACAACAACCATGAAGGCAAGGTAGTTAAGGACGAGCTACGCCGGGTTTGATGTAGGTCGAACCCAGCAATCCGAGCATCTAGGAGGGAATCCTGAGAATGCATGAGCTCGAGCTTTGGTTGACCAACATTTGACGGTGACCGGCCTTAACACAAACTAGGAGGAATCCATTCATGGCCAAAACATACCCCTCATTATCGGTCAAAGGGATGATATATATATATACACTCGGGGAGCCCACAGATACTCCCTCCGGTCTTTTTTACTCTGCATATTAGGTTTTACCGAAGTCAAGCCTTGTAAAGTTTGACCAACTTTATAGAAAAAAGTATCAACATTCACAATCTGAAATCAATACCAATAGATGTGTCATGACTTAAAGTTTCATATTGTATAACTTTAGCATGGCAGATGTTGATATTTTTTCATATAAATACGGTCAAACTTTGTGAAGTTTGACTTCAGAGAATTCTAATATGCATAGTAAAAAGGACCGAAGGGAGTATCCGTGTCGTCACAAAAAACCGCACAAGGGAGACGTGGTCGATCAGAAGACCCCGTATACACTGCATGCGGCCCGAAAATATGTATGGGTACGATGGTGTATGATGTTTTTAAATTCCAAATGCACAACTTCGATGGGCCACCAACTACATTACAAACCAAACACCGTACCTGACTCCAAGCCTGGTTCAATACGTACGATGTTAGTTTCCCAACTTTGAGGCGGTGGCGGCGGGGGGGGGGGGGTCGTCCCACGCACACGCTCAAACTTTATTTTGTCTAGCATGGGACACATCTATATATATATCTATACATCTACACACCTATATAGTGTGCGAATAACTTTGAAAGTTGCTCGCTGGATGAAGCCAATCCGACGGTACAGAGATGGCAAATCCGAGCACCACTGGCCGTTGGATATCATTTACATTTCACCAGATTCTGCCACATGTACAATCTAGAAAACTCCATGGTTGAACTTAAGCATAATGCACAAACCTCAAAACACAAGCACTTCTCCTTTGTTCTCTAGAATCTTCCATATCTTAATTGCCCAAACTATTTTTTTCTAAATGAATTGTCACTTTTTGTTTTTACCTTTACAATGCACAATTCCATGAATCTTAAAATAGATTTTTTATAAAACTAATTGATTTTGGATGTGATGAACTATAATAATTAAACGGACATCTACATCATGCATATCTGGGAGAAGAGGCGGGAAATCGACGAGAGGAGTGGCGAGAAACGGTAGCCTGTTTTGAATGAAAACCTAGTAGAGAAGGAAGCGTGAGCTACACGACGCATGCGCACGGTGCTTACCCATGTACTGCATGTGCTGTCGAAAGGGCTTAGGGTTGCCGTTCGATCTGGGAGCACCCAACAGTGCGCACGTACGATCCATGGGGTTTGGGTTCTGGCCAGTCAGAACGCATGACTCGGACCGCGCGCGCGGCGGGGGGGGGGGATATCATACGGAAACCAACATTTGGTGGAAACTGGTGAAGACCACGAGAAAAAGATGTTTTGAAGTTTCAAATTTTTTTGAAAAGAATGTGGGATGTTGAGAGATGATGTTTTATTGCCACACAAAATTTCAAGTTGAAACACATTACGAGATGTGAGCTATGAAAAAGACAAAATCAGCGTTGTATAGTGCTGAATAGTAATGTCACTATTCAGGGCTGAATTTGTCTTTTTCATAGCTCACATCTCGTAATGTTTTTCAACTTGAAATTTTGTGTCGTAATAAAACATCACCTTCTTAACATCCCACATTTTTTCAGATTTTTATGAAACTTTAAAATATGGTTTCCATGAAGTTTTCATTGAATATCGGGTTTCGTGAGTGAACCCTGTGCTATTTGAAAACATTTTGTGAGAAGAATCTCGGTTTTTAAATCCCAGTAAATCCAAAACTAAGCCAAAAATCGTGAAACCTGCCATGGTGTCACGGCATGGCACTTATATGTTGAGGAAAAAAATTTCTTCCATCGTGGCACAAGTTTTATTACAAGCCTCTTACAAACCGGAGCTTCTCTCAAAGAAGCCTCGTGGTTCCGATAGGGAAATGTGTCCCCTCGTGGTTCCGATAGGGAAATGTGTCCCCTTGTGGGCCAAACGATAATCACTCCCTCTTCTAGCCTCGTATTTTCTTCTACACGCGACACGGAACAACTGGAGATTCGTGCTCAACTTTGAAATTATTCAGGGTTTGTTTGACCTTTTTATTCATTAATTGATTTTTCTAGGCATTTAATGTCCATAATTCAAATCCGAACTACAAATACATGCTCAAGTGCAACAAAATGGCAAGAAAAACGTACATGTTTCCTTAGGGTGCATGTTTAGATCCCATGGAACGAAGGGAACGAATTCAACCATCTAGTCGTTCCGGCTTGGCCACAAACATTGCGAATCTCGGTTTTTAAATCTCTGTAAATCCAAAACTCGCCAGGAAATCATGGAACTTGGCATGGTGTCACTACATGGTACATATAATTGTCCAATTTGGGCGAAGCTGTATTACAAGCCTTTTACAAACCGGAGCTTGTCGCAACCCTCGTGGTTCCGGTAGGGAAACATGCCCCTCTTGTGGGTGAAACAATAATCGTTGCCTCTTCTCGCCTTGAACTTTGTTTTCTACAGGATACATAGAATAACAGGAGTGTTGGGCTGAAATTTGAAACTGTTCAGGGTTCGTTTGGTCATTGTATATATATATATATTACTAATTACTAAGTTTTCTATGCATTTAATGTAGTCCATAATTCAAATTTGAACTACAACCACATGCTCCAGTGAAGCAAAATGGGTGAGAAATCGTACATGTGTCATTGGGTGCATGTTTAGGTCTCGTTTAAGGAATGGGAATGAATTACAAACTTGTCGTCGTCCTGAAACATTGAGAATCTCGGTTTTTAAATCCCAATAAATCAAAAGGTCACCCAAAAAACATGAAACTTGGCATGGTTTCATGACATGGCACATATATGCCGTGGTAAAAAAGATCGTCCAGTTTGAGAAGAGGCGCACACATTAGTAGCTGATACGTCTCCAATGTATCTATAATTTTTTATTGTTCCAAGCTGTTTTATTATCAATCTTGGATGTTTTATAATCATTTTGTATTATTTTTTGGTACTAACCTATTGACATAGTGCCAAGTGCCAGTTGATGTTTTCCATGTTATTTACATCATAGAAAATCAATATCAAATGGAGTCCAAATGCCACAAAACTTTACGGAGATTTTTTATTGACCAGAAGGAAGGCAATGGGCCCTGGTTGCACCTGGGGGGGGTGCCCCGAGGGGGGCACAACCCACCAGGGCGCACCAAGAGGCCCCGGCGCGCCCTGGTGGGTTGTGCCCACCTCGGGTGCCCCCCAGACCGCCTCTTTGCTCTATAAATACCCCAAAAATACCAGAACCCTAGGGGAGTCGACAAAATGTTCATCCAGCCGCCGCAGAGTCCAGAATCACCAGATCCAATCTAGACACCATCACGGAGGGGTTGACCACTTCCATAGGTGCCTCTCTGATGATGCGTGAGTAGTTCTTTGTAGACCTTTGGGTCTGTAGTTAGTAGCTAGATGGCTTCATCTCTCTCTCTCTCTTGATCCTCAATACAATGGTCTCTTGGAGATCCATATGATGTACCTCTTTTTGCGATGTGTTTGTTGGGATCGATGAACTTCGAGTTTATGATCAGATCTATGTTTTTATATCCATGAAAGTATTTGAGTTTCTTTGATATCTTTTATGCATGATCTCTTATAGCCCCGTATTTCTTCTTCGATATTTGGGTTTTTGATACGTCCATTTTGCATCATGCTTTTATATCGATATTTATTGCATTATGGACTGTTATTTCACTTTATGTCACAATACTTATGGTTATTCTCTCTTATTTTACAAGGTTTACATAAGGAGGGAGAATGCCAGCAGCTGGAATTCTGGGCTGGAAAAGGAGCAAATATTAGAGACCTATTCTGCGCAACTCCAAAAGTCCTGAAACTCCACGGAACATCTTAAAATAAATAAATAAAAATCCTCGCCAAAGATGAAGGCCAGGGGGCCCACACCCTGCTCACGAGGGTGGGGGGCGCCCCCCCTAGGGCGCGCCCCCCTACCTCGTGGGCCCCCTGGTGCCTCTTAGACGTCCATCTTCTGCTATGTGAAGTCTTTCGATGAGAAAACAATCAGAAGGAACTTTTCGGGATGAGACTCCGCCGCCATGAGGCGGAACCTTGGCGGAACCAATCTAGAGCTCCGGCAGAGCTGTTCTGCCGGGGATACTTCCCTCCGGGAGGGGGAAATCATCACCATCGTCATCACCAATGCTCCTCTCATCGGGAGAGTGCAATCTCCATCAACATCTTCACTAGCACCATCTCATCTCCAAAACCTAGTTCATCTCTTGTATCCAATTCTTGTCTCAAAGTCCGGGATTGGTGCTAGTAGGTTGCTAGTAGTGTTAATTACTCCTTGTAGTTGATGCTAGTTGGTTTATTTGGTGGAAGATCATATGTTCAGATCCTATATGCATATTATTATCCCTCTCATTATGAACATGAATATGCTTTGTGAGTAATTACGTTTGTTCCTGAGGACAAGGGAGAAGTCTTGCTATTAGTAGTCATGTGAATTTGGTGTTCGTTTGATATTTTGATAAGATGTATGTTGTCTAGCCTCTAGTGGTGTTATGTGAACGTCGACAACATAACACTTCACCATTATTTGGGCCTAGAGGAAGGCATTGGGAAGTAATAAGTAGATGATGGGTTGCTAGAGTGACAGAAGCTTAAACCCTAGTTTATGTGTTGCTTCGTAAGGGGCTGATTTGGATCCTTATGTTTCATGCTATGGTTAGGTTTACCTTAATACTTTTGTTGTAGTTGCGGATGCTTGCAATAGAGGTTAATCATAAGTGGGTTGCTTGTTCAAGTAAGAACAGCACCCAAGCACCGGTCCACACACATATCAAATTATCAAAGTATCGAACGCGAATCATATGAACGTGATGAAAACTAGCTTGACGATATTCCCATGTGTCCTCGGGAGCACTTTTCCTATTATAAGAGTTTGTTCCGGCTTGTCCTTTGCTACAAAAAGGATTGGGCCACCTTGCTGCACTTTATTTACTTTTGTTACTTGTTGCTTGTTACAATTTATCTTATCACCAAACTATCTGTTACCACTTATTTCTGTACTTGCAGAGAATACCTTGCTGAAAACCGCTTATCATTTCCTTCTGCTCCTCGTTGGGTTCGACACTCTTACTTATCGAAAGGACTACGATAGATCCCCTATACTTGTGGGTCATCAAGACTCTTTTCTGGCGCCGTTGCCGGGGAGTGTAGCGCCTTTGGTAGGTGGAATTTGGTAAGGAAAAATTTATATAGTGTGCTGAAATTTACTGTCACTTGCTACTATGGAAAGTAATTCTCTGAGGGGCTTGTTCGGGGTATCTTCACCTCGTCCAGTAGAGCAAAGAGTTGCTCCTCAACCTACTGAACCTATTGAAAATGAAACTCCTTTTGAATTTCCTTCGGGTATGATGGAAAAACTGCTAGCTAACCCTTTTACAGGAGATGGAACAAAGCATCCTGATGATCACTTAATATATGTGGATGAAGTTTGTGGATTATTTAAGCTTGCAGGTATACCCGATGATGTTGCTAAGAAGAAGGTCTTCCCTTTATCTTTGAAGGGAGACGCCTTGATATGGTATAGGCTATGTGATGATATGAAATCATGGAACTATAAAAGATTGAAATTGGAATTTCATCAAAAGTATTACCCTATGCATCTTGTTCATCGTGATCGCAATTATATATATAATTTCTGGCCTCGCGAAGGAGAAAGCATCGCTCAAGCTTGGGGGAGGCTTAAATCAATGTTATATTCATGCCCCAATCATGAGCTCTCGAGAGAAATAATTATGCAAAGTATTTAAGCTCGGCTTTCTCATAATAATCAAACCATGCTCGATACTTCTTGTGCTGGCTCTTTTATGATGAAGACTATTGAATTCAGATGGAATTTATTGGATAGAATTAAACGCAACTCTGAAGATTGGGACCTCGACGAAGGTAAGGAGTCAGGTATGACACCTAAGTTTGATTGTGTTAAATATTTTATGGATACCGATATTTTCCGTAAGTTTAGCACTAAATATGGACTGGACTCTAAGATAGTAGCTTCTTTCTGTGAATCTTTTGCTACTTATGTTGATCTCCCTAAGGAGAAGTGGTTTAAATATCATCCTCCCATAGAAGTAAAAGTAGCTGCACCTATTAAAGTTGAAGAAAAGACTGTCACTTATAATGATCCTATTGTTCCTACTTCTTATGTTGAGAAACCACCTTTCCCTGTTAGAGTAAAGGATCATGCTAAAGCTTCAACTGTTGTTTGTAAAAGCAATATTAGAACTTATACACCCCCTGAGCAAGTTAAAGTAGAACCTAATATTGCTATTGTTAAAGATCTCTTGTCTGATAATATTGATGGGCATGTTATTCAGTTCGATGGTGAAACTGCTAGAATTACTAAGCCTTGTGATAAAGATAAACATAGACCTGTGGTAGGCGTGCCTGTTATTTCTGTTAAAATAGGAGATCATTGTTATCATGGCTTATGTGATATGGGTGCTTGTGCTAGTGTTATACCTTATGACTTGTATAAAGAAATCAAGCATGAAATTGCACCTGCTGAATTAGAAGATATTGATGTCACAATTAAAATTGCCAATAGAGATACTATTTCAGCGATGGGAATCGTTAGAGATGTTGAAGTCTTGTGTGGGAAAACTAAATATCCTACTGATTTTCTTGTTCTTACTTCTCCGCAAGATAGCTTTTGTCCCATTATATTTGGTAGACCCTTCTTGAACACTGTTAATGCTAGGATAGATTGCAAAAAGAATGTTGTTACTATTGGCTTGGATGATATGGTTCACGAGTTTAATTTCTCTAAATTTAGTAAACAACATCGTGAGGAAGAATTACCTAGTAAGGATGAAATTATTGGTCTTGCTTCTATTGCCGTACCTCCTAGTGATCCTTTAGAACACTATTTGCTAGACCATGAAAATGATATGTTCATGAATGAAAGAAGGGAAATAGATGAAGTATTCTTTAAACAGGAACCTATTCTGCAACACAATTTTCCTGTTGAAATTTTAGGGGATCCTCCTCCACCCAAGGGTGATCCCGTGTTTGAGCTTAAATCATTGCCTGATAATCTTACATATGCTTATCTTGATGAAAAGAAGATATATCCTATTATTTTTAGTGCTAACCTTTCAGAGCATGAAGAAGAAAGATTATTGAAAACTCTGAAGAAGCATCATGCTGCTATTGGATATACTCTTGATGATCTTAAGGGCATTAGTCCCACTCTATGTCAACATAAAATAAATTTGGAAGCGGATGCCAAACCAGTTTGTGATCCTCAACGATGTCTGAATCCTAAAATGAAAGAAGTGGTAAGAAAAGAAATACTCAAGCTTCTGGAGGCAGGTATAATTTATCCTGTTGCTGATAGTCAGTGGGTAAGTCATGTCCATTGTGTCCCTAAGAAGGGAGGTATTACTATTGTTCCTAATGATAAAGATGAATTGATTCCACAAAGAATTATCACATGTTATAGGATGGTAATTGATTTCCGCAAATTAAATAAAGCTACTAAGAAAGATCATTACCCCTTACCTTTTATTGATCAAATGCTAGAAAGATTATGCAAACATACACACTATTTCTTTCTAGATGGTTATTCTTGTTTCTCTCAAATACATGTGTCGGCTAGAGATCAATCAAAGACTACTTTTACATGCCCTTTTGGTACTTTTGCTTATAGACGTATGCCTTTTGGTTTATGTAATGCACCTGCTACCTTTCAAAGATGCATGATGGCTATATTCTCTGACTTTTGTGAAAAGATTTTTGAGATTTTCATGGACGACTTTTCCGTCTATGGTTCCTCTTTTGATGATTGCTTGAGCAATCTTCATCAAGTTTTGCAGAGATGTGAAGAAACTAATATTGTCTTGAATTGGGAAAAGTGCCAATTTATGGTTAATGAAGGTATTGTCTTGGGGCACAAAGTTTCTGAAAGAGGTATTGAAGTTGATAAAGCCAAGGTTGATGCTATTGAAAAGATGCCATGTCCCAAGGACATCAAAGGTATAAGAAGTTTCCTTGGTCACGCTGGATTTTATAGGAGGTTCATTAAGGACTTCTCAAAAATTTCTCGGCCTCTGACTAATTTATTGCAAAAAGATATACCATTTTTCATTGATGATGATTGTGTAGAAGCATTTGAAATACTTAAGAAAGCATTAGTCTCTGCACCTGTTGTTCAGCCACCTGATTGGAATTTACCCTTTGAAATTATGTGTGATGCTAGTGATTATGCTGTAGGTGCTGTTCTAGGGCAAAGAGTTGATAAGAAATTAAATGTTATTCATTATGCTAGTAAGACTCTAGACAATGCTCAAAGAAATTATGCTACTACTGAAAAAGAGCTTTTAGCATTTGTATTTGCTTGTGATAAGTTCAGACCTTATATTGTTGATTCTAAAGTAACTATTCACACTGATCATGCTGCTATTAAATACCTTATGGAAAAGAAAGATGCTAAACCTAGACTTATTAGATGGGTTCTCTTGCTACAAGAATTTGATTTGCATATTGTTGATAGAAAGGGAGTTGAGAACCCCGTTGCAGACAACTTGTCTAGGTTAGAGAATGTTCTTGATGACCCACTACCCATTAATGATAGCTTTCCTGATGAAAAATTAAATGTTATAAGTACTTCTCGTAGTACTCCATGGTATGCTGATTATGCTAATTATATTGTTGCTAAGTTTGTACCACCTAGCTTCACATACCAGCAAAAGAAAAAGGTTTTCTATGATTTAAGACATTACTTTTGGGATGACCCACATCTTTATAAAGAAGGAGTAGATGGTGTTATTAGACGTTCTGTACCTGAGCATGAATAGGAACAGATCCTACGCAAGTGTCATTCCGAAGCTTATGGAGGACACCACGCTGGAGATAGAACTGCACATAAGGTATTGCAATCTGGTTTTTATTGGCCTACTCTCTTCAAGGATGCCCGTAAGTTTGTCTTTATGAATGTCAAAGAATTGGTAATATAGTAGATGTGAAGAAATGCCTATGAATTATTCTCTTGTTATTGAACCGTTTGATGTTTGGGGCTTTGATTATATGGGACCTTTTCCTGCCTCTAATGGATACACACATATTTTAGTTGCTACTGATTACGTTACTAAGTGGGTAGAAGCTATTCCAACTAGTAGTGTTGATCATAACACTTCTATTAAAATTCTTAAGGAAGTTATTTTTCCGAGGTTTGGAGTCCCTAGATATTTAATGACTGATGGTGGTTCACACTTTATTCATGGAGCTTTCCGTCAAATGCTTGCTAAGTATGATGTTAATCATAGAATTGCATCTCCTTATCACCCATAGTCTAGTGGTCAAGTAGAGTTGAGAAATAGAGAGCTCAAATTAATTTTGCAAAAGACTGTTAATAGGTCTAGAAAGAATTGGTCCAAGAAACTTGATGATGCATTATGGGCTTATAGAACTGCATATAAAAATCCTATGGGTATGTCTCCGTATAAAATGGTTTATGAAAAAGCATGTCATTTACCTCTCAAACTAGAACATAAGGTGTATTGGGATATTAAAGAGCTCAACTATGATTTTAAACTTGCTGGTGAGAAGAGGTTATTTGATATTAGCTCACTTGATGAATGGAGAACCCAAGCTTATGAAAATGCCAAGTTGTTTAAAGAAAAAGTTAAAAGATGGCATGACAAAAGGATACAAAAGCGTGAGTTTAATGTAGGTGATTATGTATTGCTATACAACTCTCGTTTAAGATTTTTTTGCAGGAAAACTTCTCTCTAAATGGGAAGGCCCCTATGTTATCGAAGAGGTCTATCGTTCCGGTGCCATAAAGATCAACAACTTTGAAGGCACAAATCCGGAGGTGGTAAACGGTCAAAGAATTAAACATTATATCTCAGGTAATCCCATAAATGTTGAAACCAATATTATTGAAACCGTAACCCCGAAGGAATACATAAGGGACACTTTCCGAAACGTTTCAGACCCCGAAAAGGAATAGGTATGTGGTACGGTAAGTAAACCGACTCCAAAACAATTTTTAAAGCAATATTTCTCCGTTTTGGAATATTTAGAAAATTAGAAAATTAAGTAGTAGTCCGGGAAGGACACGAGGGCCCCACGAGGGTGGTGGGAGCGCCCTACCCCTCTGGGCGCGCCCCCCTACCTCGTGAACACCTCGTGTGCCTTCCGGACTCCGTTTTCTTGCACGTTACGTATTTTGGTTGGTAAAAATTCATTATATATTCTCCTGAAGGTTTTGACTCCCGTATCACGCAAATTTCCTCTGTTTTTGTTTTCGAGTTGTTGCTGCTGCAGATTAAATCAACATGTCTTCCTAGGATTCGGAAGAAGAAAGCTATGTGGATGATTACTTAGCAAATCCAAAGGTCTATGGAGATGTGGAACACGATGGATGGACCACGGAGGAAGAAGAGGACTATGAACCCAAGGGGAAGGAGGAGACGAGCTCAGATGAAGATGAAGCACCATTACCTCAACCTGGGGACATGCACGTGGAGTTCAAAAAGTCAAGTCTCCCTGGTAGGGTAAAGAAACCCAAGTTCGAGTTTATCCCTTTTCGTCTCTTGCAGGAAAATAAGCAGGACCTATGCAAAAGGATATTAACCCTGGAGTGGGAGATTGATGATCTGAGGGATCAAAATGTCGTCCTCAAGCGCAAATTAAGGGAGAAGGCTAAGCCATCAACTAAGCCAACATCACCACCACCTTCTTCACCGACAAAGGAGATATAATCACATGGGTATGGGCACTCCCCTTGGCAACTGCCAAGCTTGGGGGAGGTGCCCCGGTATCATATCACCATCACAACTCCTATCTTTATCGTTTTTCTTAGTTCGATCCTATTAGTAGTATCTTGATCTAGTAGAATAAAGTTTATGGCATGATCTAGTTTTGAGTTTTGCTTTATGATCTGTCTTTGTAATCGAGTCCGTGAGCTATATACAATAAATATTAGTGTTGAGTCAAGGGCTTGATTATTTTGCCATGATCTTAGGTGAATAAAAGAAAAGAGAAAAAGAATAAAAAGAAACAAAAAGTTCATATTGATCTTATTGAGAGTAATGACTTCACATAGAAAGAGTATGATGATTAAAAGTTGTTGGGAGTTGACAGACATAGCTTTGGTCATTGTTGCAATTAATAGGAAGTAATAAGGAAAGAGAGGTTTTCACATATATATGTATTATCATTGACATCTTTTATGATTGGGAGCACTCGTTAAAATATGACAAGCTAAAGGGTTGATGTTGGACAAGGAAGACAACGTAATGAGTTATGTCTTTCTTATATCTGAGATAAAGTATGTTGTCATGGATCCTCTAACTTGTTGAGCTTGCCTTTCCCCCTCATGCTAGCCAAATTCTCAGCACCAAGTAGAAATACTACTTGTGCTTCCAAATACCCTTACACCAGTTTTGCCATGAGAGTCCACCATATCTACCTATGGATTGAGTAAGATCCTTCAAGTAAGTTGTCATCGGTGCAAAGAAATAAAAATTGCTCTAAATATGTATGATTGATTGGTGTGGGAGAAATAAGCTTTATACGATCTTGTGATGTGGAAGTAATAAAAGCGACAGACTGCATAATAAAGGTTCATATCACAAGGGGAAATATAAAGTGACGTTCTTTCGCATTGAGATTTTGTGCATCCAACCATAAAAGCGCATGGCAACCTCTGCTTCCCTCTGCGAAGGGCCTATCTTTTATTATTATCTTCTACCTTATGCAAGAGTCATGGTGATCTTCACCTTTTCTTTTTCATTTTATCCTTTGGCAAGCTCAGCATGTTGGAAAGAACATGATATATATATATATCTAATTGGATGTAGGGGAGCATGAACCATTATTGTTGACACTACCCTTGAGGTAAAAGGTTGTGGGGCAAAACCATAAGCCCCTATCTTTCTCTGTGTCCGACTAAAACTCCGTAACCACAAGTATTGCGTGAGTGTTAGCAATTATGGAGGACTAAATGATAGTTGAGTATGTGGACTTGCTTTTTAGCTCTGACATAGACTCTTTCTGATGTTATGATAAATTGCAATTGCTTCAATGACTGAGATTATAGTTTGCCGGAGCCCAATAAGGTTTATTATTTATACTTTTGCATTGTGAATAGATCATCACTTGAACATAAGTAATCATATGACAAAATCTATATATGTTGCTGTTATGAGAATAATCATGATGCCTTCATGTCCGTATCTTATTTTTTATCGACACCTCTACCTCTAAACATGAGGACATATTTATTGTTATCGGCTTTTCGTTTGAGGACAAGCGAGGTCTAAGCTTGGGGGAGTTGATACGTCCATTTTGCATCATGATTTTATATCGATATTTATTGCATTATGGACTATTATTTCACTTTATGTCACAATACTTATGGCTATTCTCTCTTATTTTAAAAGGTTTACATAAGGAGGGAGAATGCCGGCAGCTGGAATTCTGGGCTGGAAAAGGAGCAAATATTAGAGACCTATTCTGCGCAACTCCAAAATGCGCAACTCCAAAAGTCCTGAAACTCCACAGAACATCTTAAAATAAATAAAGAAAAATCCTCGCCAAAGATGAAGGCCAGGGGGCCCACACCCTGCTCACGAGGGTGGGGGGCGCCCCCTACCTCGTGGGCCCCCTGGTGGCTCTCGACGTCCATCTTCTCCTATATGAAGTCTTTCGATGAGAAAAAAATAAAGGAACTTTTCGGGACGAGACTCCGCCGCCACGAGGCGGAACCTTGGCGGAACCAATCTAGAGCTCCGACAGAGCTGTTCTGCGGGGATACTTCCCTCCGGAGGGGGAAATCATCACCCCGTCATCACCACGCTCCTCTCATCGGAGGGCAATCTCAACATCTTCACCAGCACCAATCTCATATCCAAAACCTAGTTCATCTCTTGTATCCAATTCTTGTCCTAAAGTCCGGGATTGTGCTAGTATGTAGCGACCTGACCCGAATGGATCAAGTCTCTGTGCTTTAAGTGTCATCCCTGGATCGCTATGCTGACACACACAATACTCGAAGGATTTATAACAGAGGTAAATCACATGTATAAATTAACGTAAATACTATTACCTCAATCCATATAGCGGAAGCAACAAGGTTGTGGATTCCCGGTTGTGGATTCCCATCAACACCAACGGCAAAGTTGAGTGTAGAAATCGTAACCCTAACGTATCACTTACTCGTCGTAAGATAATCCTGCAACATGAGACGTTGCAGCCCGAAACGGGTCAGTACATTGAATGTACTGACAATTCACGCCATAGAGAATGATGAATAAAGGCTATCACTACATGCATATTTGGCTGGTGGAAAAGCTCTATGGTTGTAAGGTTTTTGCGAAAAGCCATTTTTTCCCCACTGCAAAGGAATACATTTTAGTTAACTATCATGGTGGTTGTTGAACATTGAGAATGGTTGACAGCATTCTCAATCCCAATTAAGTAACATCATTAAACCCAACAATATTCATTTAAAGTAACGTGATGAGATCAACAGGATAATCCAAGAACTAGATACTCAAGATGTCCATAACCGGGGACACGGCTAATCATGATTAGTTTATACACTCTGCAGAGGTTTGCACACTTTTCCCCACATGACTCGATCGCCTTCGTTTGTTTTCTCGCACTTCATGGAGTTTGAGAAACGGATGACCGAGACATAGTCTTTCAGAAGCGCTAGCACCTTACATGTGGGGTAGACCGTACCACCTACAACCCCTACATCTGCTAGTCCACCCCGTAAGAGTTCGCACTACTTAGTCAACTATGCCAGAGCCCATAGTAGCATGTGGCTGCACACAGAAGTTTCTAGCATGAATAATCTTATGATCCCTTTGAGCCTGGGTGGCGGTTCGAAATAAAAACAGGCAAGTCCTGATAGACATCAGGTGCCTCAATCCACCCAGATGTGTGTTTAAGTTGCCACCTTAGATGAACCATTAAAATTATCAACTCACATCTGTCATGGATATCACTCACCCAATCCACGTCTACTAGCATAGCATGGCATAATAAGCAAACGTAGAAGTGACTCCCAAAGGTTTCATAATAATACAGGTGATAGGTACTACCTCATCTACTTCCCATCCCACAATTTAATTAGATCCTAATCATGCAATGTGAGAGGATTGATCTAATGAAATAAAACTGGGTTGTAGAAAAGGTATGATCAAAGTGTGAACTTGCCTGCAATGAAGATGATTCGCACTCAAAACTCTTGATAGATCTACTCGTCACTCTCCGGTCAATCTATCGTAAGCAAGCAATAGTAACCACACAATAAGCACTCATCTAATGCACAAGTAAAACTCGAACGAGAGAACAAACCAGAAAGTTCAACTTAAGAACTCCGGTTGCAAAGAAAGAACGAACCAAACAAACGACGAAAAACAAACGACGGAAGAAAACAACTCGGTTCTAGCAAGTTGAAACTAGGTCAAATTTTACCATAGCAAAAACTTGTTCAAGTTGATTAGACGGAACGGCGGTTTCGAGACAAAACTTCAGGCGCTTGAATCACCTGATTCCGATAAACGGGCGAGAAGATAAACTAGAACGAAGATCGGATCTGAGATCGCGATCGCGGAATAAATCCGACGAAAAGAAAGAGATGAACGGTTAAACGAACGGGCGTCGTTAACTGGGAATAATCGGTGATCACGTTTGTTGAGACGAACGGTCCAAAAGAAGAACGAAAACCGATCTACGGTTTTCGGAAAAGAAACCGAAAAAGAAATGGAAAACCGATCTAGGGTTTTCGAAGAAAACCGAAACAAAAACCGGAAGAAAAAGAAAAGAAACGGAGAGAAAACGAGAAGAACCGGAACGGTTTCTAGAAGAAAAACCGAACCGAGGAATAGAAAGAGACGGCGCGGCTACCTCGGGAGGCGGGCTCCGGGCGGCGGCGGCGGCGCGGCTAAAGGGCGGCGGCGGTGGGTGAGGGGCGCGGGGTGGGGCGCGGCTTGGGAGGAGAGAGAGGCTTGGGTTTTGGTGTGAGGAGAGGGGGGGGTGTGGGGGTATTTATATTGGTGAGGGGAGGGGGTTTCTTGGGGTAGGGGACAAGAAATAGAGTAGGAATAGGAAAACGAAACAAAGGAAAGGGGAGGGGCTAACCGGCCAGAGTCCTTTTTGGACTCGGCTTGAGCGAGGGGAGGCGGCGGCTGGCGCCTGGCGCCTGGCGCGCAGCGCTGCTGGGGGCGGTGGCCGGCTGGCTGGGCCTTTGGCCCGGCTGGCTTGGCGGGAGGCTCCTTTTTTTTAACTGGTTTTCGCGCGCAGAAAACAAAAGAAAAAGAAAACTAAACGAACTCCGAAAAACCTAGAGTAAATTTTCCCCGACTCCTAAAAATGAGCCGAACAAAATGAACTTTACTCCGGACCTAAAATGCAATTTTCGAAAACGCGCATTTTTCCCTATCCAAATAAAAAGCAAACAAACACCGAAAAATCCAAAATTTGACTTATTCATTAAATCTTCATTTTTTCCTAACTTTGGGAAAGCCATATTATTCCCTCTCTCATATTTTTGATATTGGAAAAATAATTGAAGATGAAATAAATAAATCAAATGATCCTCTTTTCAAATTTGAGAAAACTCTCAAATATGAAAATAACGAAATCTCCAACTCTCTCCGAAGGTCCTTGAGTTGCGTGAAATTTCTAGGATCGACCAAAATGCAAGAAAATAAGATATGCATGATGATCTAATGCATAACATTCCAAATTAAAAATTTGGGATGTTACATAGTAGGTTGCTAGTAGTGTTGATTACTCCTTGTAGTTGATGCTAGTTGGTTTATTTGGTGGAAGATCATATGTTCAGATCCTATATGCATATTATTACCCCTCTGATTATGAACATGAATATGCTTTGTGAGTAATTACGTTTGTTCCTGAGGACAAGGGAGAAGTCTTGCTATTAGTAGTCATGTGAATTTGGTGTTCGTTTGATATTTTGATAAGATGTATGTTGTCTAGCCTCTAGTGGTGTTATGTGAACATCAACTACATAACACTTCACCATTATTTGGGCCTAGAGGAAGGCATTGGGAAGTAATAAGTAGATGATGGGTTGCTAGAGTGACACAAGCTTAAACGCTAGTTTATGCGTTGCTTCGTAAGGGGCTGATTTGGATCCATATGTTTCATGCTATGGTTAGGTTTACCTTAATACTTTTGTTGTAGTTGCGGATGCTTGCAATAGAGGTTAATCATAAGTGGGATGCTTGTTCAAGTAAGAACAGCACCCAAGCACCGGTCCACCCACATATCAAATTATCAAAGTATCGAACGCGAATCATATGAACGTGATGAAAACTAGCTTGACGATATTCCCATGTGTCCTCGGGAGCGCTTTTCCTATTATAAGAGTTTGTTCCGGCTTCTCCTTTGCTACAAAAAGGATTGGGCCACCTTGCTGCACTTTATTTACTTTTGTTACTTGTTGCTCATTACAATTTATCTTATCACCAAACTATCTGTTACCACTTATTTTAGTACTTGCAGAGAATACCTTGCTGAAAACCGCTTATCATTTCCTTCTGCTCCTCGCTGGGTTCGACACTCTTACTTATCGAAAGGACTACGATAGATCCCCTATACTTGTGGGTCATCGGTTTTGTCTGGCCAATTTGATCTATTTATCTTGCAATGGGAAGAGCTGCCCAGTAGTGGGTTCGATCTTACGGCGCTTGATCCCAGTGACAGAAAGGGAACCGACACGTATGTATCGTTGCCACTAAGGATAAAAAGACGAGATCTATATCTACCACCATATAGATAAACAGATCTTGTGTACATCATGTCATCATTCTTATTGCATTACTCCGTTTTTCCATGAACTTAATACACTAGATGCATGCTGGATAGCGGTCGATGTGTGGAGTAATAGTAGTAGATGCAGGCAGGAGTCGGTGTACTAATCTTGGACTTGATGCCTATGTAATGATCATTGCCTGGATATCATCATAATTATTTGAAGTTCTATCAATTGCCCAACAGTAATTTGTTTACCCACCGTTTGCTATTTTTCTCGAGAGAAGCCACTAGTGAAACCTACAGCCCCGAGTCTTCTTTCACATATATTTGCCTTGTGATCTACTTTTCCTTTGCATTTTTATTCAGATCTATTAAACCAAAAATCCAAAAATACCTTGCTGCAATTTTTTTTGGCGTTTGATCTATAAATCTACTACAATTTACCTCATGTTCGTTTGCCTATCTTGAGGTGCCTACCCCGGAAGGGATTGACAACCCCTTTAACACGTCGAGTTGCGAGGTGTTGTTATTTGTGTGTAGGTGCTGCTTACGTTGTGTTGCTTGGTTCTCCTACTGGTTCTATACCTTGGTTTCATAACTAAGGGAAATACCTACCGTTGCTGTGCTACATCATCCCTCCCTCTCTAGGGAAATACCGACGTAGTTCCAGCTACCATCAAGGAGAATTTATGGCGCCGTTGTCGGGGAGGATCTTCGACATAACCAGGTTCCTAATCAAAAATCTCATCTCCTCGCAATTTACATTATTCGTCATTTGCCTCTCGTTTTCCTCTCCCCCACTTCACAAAAAATTGCCGTTTTATTCGCCCCTCTTGTTCTGTTCGCCGTTTTCTTGCCGGATATGTTGTTGAGTGCAATCTTGTTGTGTAGTCATCATGACTCAAGAGAACACCAAGCTATGTGATTTCTCAAATACCAACAACAATGATTTTATTGGAACTCCGCTTGCTCCTCCCGCCACTAGTGCGGAGACTTCTGATATTAATACTACTTTGCTGAATCTTGTTATGAAAGTCCAATATTCCGGTACTCCTAATGAGGATGCCGCATCCCATCTTAATACCTTCGTGGAATTATGCGCAAAATAAAAAATATGTGGACAATGATGTGGTCAAGATGAAATTATTTCCGTTCTCCTTGCGTGATTCTGCAAAAATTTGGTTCTCTTCTTTGCCTCGCAATAGTATCGATTCTTGGAATAAGTGCAAAGATGCTTTTATCACTAAGTATTTTCCTCCTGCAAAAATTATTTCCCTTAGAACCCAGATCATGAACTTCAAGCTACTTGAACATGAGCATGTTGCGTAATCTTGGGAAAGGATGAAAATGATGCTAAGGAATTGCCCAACTCATGTGTTAAATCTTTGGGTGAACATAGAATTTTTTTATGCGGGATTGAATTTTGTTTCTCGTAATCTTTTAGATTCCGCCACGGGTGGTACTTTTATGGAAATTTCTTTGGGTGAAGCCACCAAATTGCTTGATAATATTATGGCAAATTATTCTCAATGGCATACCGAAAGAGCTCCTAATAGTAAAAAAGTTAATTCGGTTGAAATTTCTTCTTTGAATGATAAAGTTGATGCTCTTGTGAAATTGGTTTCTAGTAAAAGTTCTCCTATTGATCTTAATGATATGCCTTTGTCTACTTTGATTGAGCAAAATAGTGATGTCATTGATGTGAATTTTATTTCTAGAGGAAATTTTAATCCAAGGCCTTGTCCTAGTAATTCCTCTAACAATTATGGTAATTCTTATGGAAATCAATCTTATAATAATAATAGGAACACCTCTGATCTTGAGAATAATATTAAAGAATTTATCAATACTCAAAAAGCTTTCAACACTTCATAGAAGAAAAGTTGAATAAGATTGATGATTTGTCTAAAAGTGTTGATAGAATTGCTCATGACGTGGAAAATATCAAGATGAAATTTTTTGTGCCTAAAGTATATGAATCAATTAAAGTTCTTTATGTTTTTATGGATGAAAGTAAGAAAAGAACTGCTATGCTTAGAGCTAAAAGAGAATTTTTGGAAAAAGCTTTTTCTAGTGATTATTCTTGCAAAAGTGATGAATATCTTAAAATGATTGGTGTTTCTTCTATTGATTCCTTATTTAGTAAAGTTAAGAATGTTGAAAAAGGGACTGGAGAATAGTCAACTTTAGGTAGAAGGCGTCCCAATCTTTCGGAGGGTGAAAATCTTGTTGAGAAAATTGATGAAAGTGGGTTTGGAGAGGTCAAAACTTTAGCTAGTGATGCACCCACTATTTTGGATTACAAATACTTTAATTATGATAGTTGCTATTTGTTTGATTGTATTTCTTTGATGCAATCCATGATAAATTCACCCCATGCTTATGAACAAAACAAAGCTTTTACCAAACATATTGTTGATGCTATGATGAAAGCTTTGGAAGAAAAATTGGAATTGGAAGGTTCAATTCCTAGAAAATTGCATGATGAATGGGAACCTACTATCAAAGTCAACATTAAAAATTATGAATGTTTTGCTTTGTGTGACTTGGGTGCTAGTGTTTCCACAATTCCGAAATCTTTATGTGATGTGCTTGGTCTTACCAATCATGAATCATGTTCTTTGAATTTGCACTTGGCGGATTCTACTATTGAAAAGCCTATGGGAAGAATTAATTATGTTCTTATTCTTGCAAATAGGAATTATGTGCCCATAGGTTTTATCATTCTTGATATTGATTGCAATCCGTCTTGTCCTATTATTCTTGGTAGACCATTTTTACGCACTATTGGTGCCGTGATTGATATGAAAGAAGGCAATATTAAGTTCTAATTTCCTTTGAGGAAGGGTATGGAACACTTTCCTAGAACTATAATTAAGCCACCTTATGAATCAATCATTAGGGCATCTTATGGATCTCGAACCAAAGATGACAAAACTTAGATCCTTGCTATATTGCCTAGCTAAGGGCATAAAACTATAGCGCTTGTTGGGAGGCAACCCAATGAATAAAATTTATTTTTGCTTTTTGCTTTATGTTCTTGAGTGTTATCAAAATTATGCTACTGTTATGATTGTGCTTTTTATGTTTTAATTAGTGTTTGTGCCAAGTAAAGCCTTTAGGATCTTCTTGGGTGATAGTTGTTTGATCTTGCTAAAAAAACAGAAACTTTTACGCTCACGAAATTAATTTTCATTTTTTACCAGAGAGCATAAAATACCCATTCCACTTGCAGTATATCAATATACAAATTTCTCAGGTCTTCCTAATTTTTTAGAGTTATTTGAGTTACAGAAGTATTCTAAATAGTCAGATTGCTACAGACTATTCTGTTTTGACAGATTCTGTTTTCTTTGTGTTGTGTGCTTATTTTGATGGCTCTATGGTTTTCTTTGATGAGTTTTTGCCATAGAAAATCTGGAATACAGTAGATATAATACAAAAAATATGAATTGGTTTGATACAACACTTATAGTAGTGGTTTATTATTCTTATACTAACGGATCTCACGAAGGCTTTGTTGAGTTTTGTGTGATTGAAGTTTTCAAGTTTAGGGTTATCTTCCGATGGATGAAGGAAATATGTAAGAGCCTAAGCTTGGGGATGCCCTGGCATCCCAAGCTATTATCCAAGATTGAGCAACCAAATAAGCTTGGGGATGCCCCCGAGTGGCATGCCCGCTTTCTTCCAACAACTATCGGTATTTTACTCGAGACTATATTTTTATTCGTCACATGATATGTGTTTTGCTTGGAGCGTCTTGTATGATATGTGTCTTTTCTTGTTTAATTTTTTATTTTAAGTCATCAATCCTTGCTGGACACACCTTTTTGAGAAAGCCAAAATTATGTCATGACTTGTTAGAATTGCTCTTTATGCTTCACTTAAATCTTTTATGAGCTAGGACTTGCTCTAGTGCTTCACTTATATCTTTTTGAGCACGGCGTGCTTTGTTATTTTTGAATAAATGCTCTCTTGCTTCGATTAGATTTGTTTGAGAGTTAGTAAAATTTTGAAGAAATTATCTCTTCCTTCACTTAAATTATTTTGAGAGGAAGAAAACTTGTTATGCTCATGATCTTCACTTATATTTGTTCGAGCTTATGAAAAGCAACACATGAAAATTAGTGCCAAAGTGATAGATATCCAAGAAGGATAAAGAAAGAGAAAATGTCATGAAGATCATTGGACAAAATAAACTTGATTCTTAGTAATAGTTTTGAGATATGATAATGAGATATGTGAGTTATGTTGATGAGTAATTATGCTCTAGTAAGAATATATAGTGTTGAGGTTTGTGATTCCCTATGCATGCACGAACGTCAATAATCATGTAATGAAGATTATATCCTACTTGTGGTGCATTATTCGGTGTTAATTATGCTTAATGCTTGTTTATGAGATTATTCATTTCTTGGTTGGTCGCTTCTCAATCTTTTGCTAGCCTTCATTTTGCACCAAGTATGACCTCTACTTGTGCATCCAAAATCCTTTAAACCAGTTTTGCCACATGAGTCCACTATATATACCTATACGCGGTATTCTTTTGCCGTTCTAAGCAGATTTGCATGTGCCATCTCTAATTTTCAAAATAAACTTCTCTTTTGTGTGTTTGTTTCGCTCGTGGAGCGGTGAGGGGTGGCTAATATTTTCCATGCTAGATGTGTTATTCTCAAGATGAGTGTTTATTCACTTGTCATTGCACGAGAGTAAGACAAAGGTATTAGGGATGCCCAGTCCCGAAATGCAAAAATAAATGAATTTATTTTATGTTCTCAAATAATAAATTCCTTGGAAAGTGTTGGTATGGACGGCACCCGTGGATACGGTTAGCCATGGAAAGTGAAAGATATGGTGGAAAAAGGAATAAACTTTATTTTTTGTTTGGGAACCGCCTATGATATATCTATCTGTGGAAAGTATTGGGAAACTCTAAGTCGTTTTCGTTGGTGGGGTGGATACACCTCCCAAAATGTTTTTATCTAATTTTTTCGCTTTGAGCTCTGGCACCTCTGTAAGGGCATATTTATCCCTAAGGTGTTTTTGTGATTGATGACAACGCGGTTGCGGACTAATCGTGTGCCTTGAGTATCCCAGACATTTCATCGCTAGGCACAAGACGGTTGGGTGCCCCTCGAAGACTGCTGAAGACGGCGTCTTTTCTATGTTTCTTTTTGGTGGATTTGAGTCGTAGGAAAGCCGTACTATTAAGAGGGGGTCCGCGTTGGAAAGGTTTGGGTGGAATCATCACGTACACGTCTCCTTCTTGTCCCCTCCTTTTCCCTTGGAGCTTCCTCCGTTTCTTGCCTCCCTAGTTCTGGCTGCTATGTTTGGTCGCGGTAGTACTGCTCCCAGAAAAGCGGTAGTACCGTAGGCATCAGCGGTAGTACCGTGCGGTGGCGCGGTAGTACCGCAGGTGCCCACGGTAGTACCGCTCCCTTGGAGCCGCACTACCGCTGCCCACCAGGCTAGTACCGCCCCTTCACAGTAGTAGGGGCAGATGTAAGTTTTTACATCCACACCTACCGTGGTAGTACCGCTTTCGCTCCGCGGTAGTACCGCGCTATGCAATCAGGCAGTAGTACCGCCCCTCGGTTGTACTACTGTGTCGGGTTTTTGCTACTTCTGTTTCTTTGCGGAAGTAGGAACGGTTGTTCCCTCCCCCCTGGCTAGGGGATTTCTGTCTTGCGGTAGTACCGCATGGAGGCGCGGTAGTACCGCGCTTGCAGAAGTACCGCCCACAGTTCCTGCACGTCAGTTTTGTCCTTACTGTCGCTGGGGTTGCGGCAGTACCATGGGCCAGTACGTTAGTACCGCATAGCCATGCGGTAGTACCGCTTGGTAGCAAGTAGTAGTACCGCGCTGCCCTGCGGTAGTACCGCTGGCCGCAGGCTGGTTGGTGGGTAACGGCTGGATCTTTGTCCTACACTATATAAGGGGTCCCCTTCTTCCCCGTTGACTTATCTCTTCCAACTCCAAGCTCCATTATTGCTCTAAGCTCCATTTTTGCCCGATCTCACTCCCTAGCCAATCAAACTTGTTGATTTGTTCGGGAGTGGTTGAGAAGGCCTCGATCCACACTTCCACCAAGAGAAATTTGATTCCCCCCACTAATCCCTTGCGGATCTTGTTACTCTTGGGTGTTTGAGCATCTTAGACGGTTGAGGTCACCGCGAAGCCATAGTCCATTGTGGTGAAGCTTCATGGTGTCGTTGGGAGCCTCCAATTGAGTTGTGGAGATTGCCCCAACCTTGTTTGTAAAGGTTCAGTCGCCACCTCCAAGGGAACCAATAGTGGAATCACGGCCTCTCGCATTGTGTGAGGGCGTGAGGAGAATACGGTGGCCCTAGTGGCTTCTTGGGGAGCATTGTGCCTCCACACCGCTCCAACGGAGACGTACTTCCTCTCAAAGGGAAGGAACTTCAGCAACACATCCTCGTCTCCACCGTCTCCACTCTTGGTTATCTCGTGCCTTTACTTGTGCAAGCTTTTTTGTTTCATATTATTTGCTTGCTTGTGTTCCTATCCTTGTTGCATCATATAGGTTGCTCACCTAGTTGCATATCTAGACAACCTACTTTGATGCAAAGTTTAAATTGTTAAAGAAAAGCTAAAAATTGTTAGTTGCCTATTCACCCCCCCCCCTATAGTCAACCATATCGATCCTTTCAATTGGTATCAAAGCCTCGTCTCTTTATTAAGGACTTTCCCGTCCAAAGAGTATGGTTGATACCGTAGACGGTGTGGAGGAACACTCCGGTGCGAATCCGACCTCGTCTACGGGCGATGGGGGAACCTCGGTCTCTCGTGAGGAGTTCAATGTGGCCTTGGAGACATTGAGAACCTCCATGACGACCGAGGTTGAAAGCATGTTTACTAAATTCCTTGAGGGGCTTAAACTATCCACCTCACCGTTGAAAATGGGTGATCCCACCGACAAGGTGACGGATGCTATCTCCGATAAGGGGGAAGCTAGTAGTGAAAAGGCTCCTTCTTCTAGTGGTAAAAATGGCACCGTCATCTTTGCTCATGTGGAACCACCACTTGTTTATGGTGGACCGGTTCCTTCCACTCATTTGAATCATGCCGGTCCTCCCCCTAAGATTGTGAAAAATGAGGACTTTGATTCTTGGGTTTACCGCTTTAAACGCCATTTAAATCATGTAAACACTAATCTTTGGAGAATCATTGAAGAAGGTTTCTATCCGCATGATCCAAGCAGCTTCACTCCTCGAGAAGCCGCGGATAATCAATTCAATGAGAATGCTCTCTTCATCATTCAAGATGCAATTCCACCCGAAGACCTACCTCATCTTCGTCCCTTCGCCTTGGCCAAAGACGCATGACATTGTGTTGTCTCTCTCTACCGGGGAAGCGCAAGCATTCAACGCTCCAACTATGAAGTGGTGCAAGATGAGGCCGATGAGTTTGCAATGAAAGAAGATGAAGAACCTCGTGAGCTCTATCAGAGAGTAACCAAACTCGCGGTCTCACTATGAGATCATGGGAGCAAGGACACGAATGACAATTGGATCAAGCGCAAATTCCTCAAGGCAATGATGCCCTACCACAAGGCCATGTCCTCCGTCATTCGTCAAAGACCGGACTTCCACACTTTGACCTCAAGCGAAGTGTTGGATGAGTTTGTGGCCATGAACATTTTGGACAAGACCGCCGACAATGCGGTGCTTCGTTCTCAAAGGGCAAAGAAGACTAACCTTGCATTGAAGGCCAAGCTCACCGTTGAAGAATAAGAAGAGGAAGAAGAAGAGAGGAACCCCGAAGATACAAAGTATGCGTATCATGAACACATGGCACTCGCTTCAAGGCAATTTTGGAGAAAGAAAAACTCGAGGCCAAACTTTAGCAAAAACAACTCAAGTGGCACGAAGAGCAAGCAACGTGTAAGGACTTGCTACAATTGTGGCAACGTGAGTCATTTTGTTGCGGAGTGCCCGTATGAGAAGAGGGAAGACAATGGTGGCAAGCTCATCCGAAAGGACAAGGCCAAGTCGTTCCCCAACAAGAGCAACTTCACCAAGAAGACTCCTCCCAAGGCATTGGTGGTACAAGAAGAGTACAATGAGGATGATGACCATGATGAAGGTGATGAGTCGGTTGCCATGGCCTCCGTTGCCATTGCGACGACTCCATGGGTGTCTCTCTTCGACTCCCCCAATGAGAGCATCACCACCAAGTGCCTCATGGCTAAAGCCACCAACAAGGTAACCCTCAACATCAAAACTACCATCATTAATCATCCTTCTCTGACAGATAGCATTAATGAACTTGAGGGAGCTAATGTGGAGGCAAATGAGTTTGAGGCCTTTATGGGAAAACTCAAGGGAAAATCCAAGAAGCACTTTGTTGCTCTCTTGGAACAACTTGGTGAAGCCAATGACATGATCAAGGCTCACGAAGACACCATTACTAAGATGGAAGGGCATAGTCGTGACTATGCCGATGAGATTTCGGATCTTTCCAATGCTCTTGAGGAAGAGCGTGGTCTTCGTTTGGCTCTTGAGGAGTCACAAAACGTTGATCATGCTAAGTTAAAGAAAGATTATGATCATGTCCTCATTGTTTCTCATGTGCTAAACTCCGAGAAGGCCGAACTTGAGGTTGATCTTGCTAGACTCAAAGAGGAGTTTGATCTACTTGACAAGGCTCACAAGGTATTGAAGGGTGCTCATGCTAGCCTCAAAGAGTCTCATGATCAACTTCAAGTAAAGCTAACCAAGGAAAAAGCTACTTTTCCTCATATGATGTTAATTGATAATGCAAATGCTACTAACCCGTGTTGTGAGCATGTGCATCTCGTTGAGGAGAACGCTAAGCTAAAGGGGCAACTTGAGAGAGGTCTTGCGACTTCCATACAAGGCAAGAAGAACCTCAACGATCTCTTGATCAACCAAAAGGGAGTTGTGGCCAAGGAAGGGGTTGGGTACGTGCCTGACTCCAAGAACAAGAAGAAGAATGACAAGATCAAACGACCTCCTCCCCTCATGCAAACCTTTGTGAAGGAGGGAGAAAGTGCCTCCGAGGAGGAGGAGAAGAACAATGCAAAGGGTGGCATTGTCAAAAAGGTCAATGTCACTCCGCGCATCAAAGCCGGCAACTTTAATCCTTCTTATGTGTTATGCCGTGCTAGTGATGGGCATGTCTATGCCAAATTCGTTGGTTCTCCTCATGAATACATTGAATGGTCTATTTGGGTTCCAAAGACCCTTGTTACTAAAATCAAAGGACCCATTACAAAATGGGTACCTAAAACCAAGCATTAATCTCTTGTAGGTGTTTGCTTTCGGTGGGGGATCATGGTTGCTCGACAGCGGAGCTACAAATCATATGACCGGAAGCAAGCACTTGGTGGTGGACGTGCACAAGATTCCATCTATGCCCACCAATGTCGAGTGGGGTGACGCCTCATCCTCCAAGGTATTGGGACTTGGCAAGGTGGTCATCTCTCATGATCTCACGATCGAGAAGGTCATGCTTGTTGAGTCCCTTGCATACAATTTACTTTCCGTTCATCAACTTGCAATCATGGGCTTTGCCACTTTCTTTCATATCGATACCGTGGCCCTCTTGTGGAGCAAGACTCTTAAAGTAGCCTTTGTTGGGCATGTCGAGAATGGTCTATATGTGATTAGCTTTTCGGAGCGACCCACTAAGACCGCGACATGCCTAATGGCTAAAGTTGATGTGGGATGGCTTTGGCATCTCCGTCTAGCCCATGTCAGTATGAGATCTTTGCAAAGTCTCCTCAAGGGGGACCATGTCCGTGGACTAACGAATGTTAGTTTTGCTAAAGATCGTGCTTGCAGTGCTTGTATGGAAGGAAAGCTACATGAGAAGGCCCACCCTCCCACGACTATCATTTACTCAAAGAGGCCTTTGGAGCTCCTTCACATGGATCTCTTTGGGCCTCCATCCTTCGATGGTCTTGGGGGTAGGAAGTATTGCTTGGTGATTGTGGATGACTACTCAAGATACACTTGGGTGTATTTCTTCAAGAGGAAGAGCGAGACCCAACAAACCGTCATTGACTTTGCAAATGAAGCACAACGTCAACACAATGCAAAGATCTTGACAATAAGAAGTGACAACGGCACCGAGTTCAAGAACTACACCTTGGATGAGTTTCTTAGTGATGAGGGGATCAAGCATCAATATTCCACACCTTACACCCCTCAACAAAATGGTGTTGCGGAGTGGAAGAACTGGACGTTGATGGATGCGGCAAGGACCATGATGGCGGAGTTCAAGTCTCCGTACAACTTTTGGGCCGAAGCCATCAACACCGCGTGTCATGCATCCAATCGGCTCTACCTCCGCAAGGGCTTGAACAAGACTCCATATGATATACTCACCGGTAACAAGCCTAACCTCAAGTACTTCCGGGGTTCGGGTGTAAGTGTTTCATTCTCAAGAAAAGTGTTCGGTTGTCTAAATTTGAGGCTAGAGCTTATGAGGGCATATTTGTTGGTTATGCTACAAACTCTCATGCTTACCGTGTCCTCAATAAATCCACGGGACTTATTGAGGAGACATGTAACGTGGAGTTTGATGAGAATAACGGCTCCCAAGTGGAGCAAAGTGGCACTTGTGATGTAGGTGATGAAATTCCTCCCCAAGCCATAAGAAGAATGGGTGTTGGCTTTATCCTACCCATTGAGGAACCCCTTGTGGCCGAAGGAGAAGTACAAAGCTCCACTCAAGTGGAGCCATCACCAAACCAAGGCCCAAACGCTTCCGAAGAACAACATGAAGGCCCTCATCCTCACGAACATGACCAAGGGCAAGATCACGCTCAAGACGGTGTTGACACATCAAGTGATGCCCAAGGTCAAGTTCTCTCCTCCGAGCAAGTTCAAGAACAAGAACAAGATAAGACGATGCTCAAGATTATCAAGTGACCACTCCTCGTCTCACCCCCTAGGAGGAATTAGAGCGTCGTGCCACCAAGGTTGCTTCCAAGCTCTCCACCAAGGATCATCTCATGACGAATGTGCTTGGAAGCTTAAGAAAGGGGGTAAGCACTCGTAGACAATTAGCAAACTATTGTGAGCATCACGCGTTTGTCTCTTGTGTGGAACCCCACAAGGTCTATGAGGCGCTAGAAGATCCGGATTGGCTCAATGCCATGCATGAAGAACTCAACAACTTCGAGCGCAACAAAGTGTGGAGATTGGTGCCAAGACCGACGAGGAACCACAATGTCATTGGAACCAAGTGGATATTTAAGAACAAGCAAGATGCCCATGGGATTATCATTCGCAACAAGGCTCGTTTGGTAGCACAAGGCTACTCCCAAGTTGAGGGTATCAACTACGGTGAAATCTTTGCTCTCGTTGCTCGTCTTGAATCTATTCGCATGTTGATTGCTTATGCTTCTCATCATAACTTTAAGTTACAACAAATGGATGTGAAGAGTGCTTTTCTTAATGGTCCCATTAATGAATTGGTTTATGTCAAGCAACCCCCCGGGTTCGAGGATCCCTTCTTTCCCGATCATGTGTATCAACTCGATAAGGCACTCTATGGCCTTAAACAAGCCCCACGTGCGTGGTATGACCACCTTACCGAGTTGTTACAAGACCGTGGTTTTGAAGTTGGGCTAATCGACCCCACTCTTTTTACTAAGAAGGTCAAAGGGGAGTTGTTTGTGTGCCAATTATATGTTGATGATATCATCTTTGGTTCCCCTAACAAAGCTTTCAATGAGGAATTTGCCGCTCTCATGACCTCAAAGTTCGAGATGTCTTCCATGGGAGAGTTGAAGTTCTTTCTAGGGTTCGAAGTGAAGCAAAGAAGAGAAGGAACCTTCATCAATCAAGCCAAATATACTCAAGACATGCTCAAAAGATTCAATCTAAGTGATGCCAAGCCGGCTTCCACTCCAATGCCCACAAAGTGCCAACTTGACATAGATCCCAATGGTAAAGCAGTGGATCAAAAGGTATATAGCTCCATGATAGGCTCCTTGCTTTACCTTTGTGCATCTAGACCGGATATCATGTTGAGTGTGGGAATTTGTGCACGGTTTCAAGCTGCACCTAAGGAAAGTCACTATGTGGCGGTCAAACGAATCTTTCGATATTTGGCTCATACCCCAAACTTTGGCTTATGGTACCCAAGAGGAGTAAACTTCAAGCTTGTAGGGTATTCGGATTCCGATTGGGCGGGAGACAAAGTGGATAGGAAGTCCACTTCCGGAGGGTGCCAATTCCTTGGTTGCTCTTTGGTAAGTTGGTCTTCCAAAAAGCAAAGTTGTGTGTCTCTCTCGTCCACCGAAGCGGAGTATGTGGCGGTTGGTAGTTGTTGTGCACAACTCTTATGGATGAGGCAAACTTTAAAGGATTACGGTGTCATTTGTGACAAAGTGCCTCTTTGGTGTGACAATGAAAGTGCCATCAAGATCTCTCTCAACCCAGAGCAACACTTCAAGACGAAGCATATCGAGATCCGGTATCACTTCATCCGGGATCACATTAGGCGAGGAGAGATCGAGCTCAACTATGTCAACACTCATGATAACCTTGCAGATATTTTCACGAAGCCCTTGGATGAAGCAAGATTTCACGAGTTAAGGCATGAGCTAAATATCATTGATTCGAGCAATGTTGCTTGAACCCGTGCACACCCCACCATACTCAACGTGTTGTCTTGTTTAGATGTAGGCATGGACATAGGGGGAGTGATGTTCCCTCAATGAACTCTCCCTCCCCCCATTATGCATAAATTGATCAAGTCTTTCACATTAGCCATGTTTGATGGTACTTGTGCTTCAAAGACGAGTTTTGGTCATGGACCCAAGGATAATTCTTCGCGGTGCCATACCAATTGACTCAAACAGAGGTGGCTATGGCCACCGCCCTCTCTTTGGAGAGGTGGTGTCTCGTGGTTGTTTCGTTTGTCGTGTGCCTTTCTGCCTTTGTGGGTAGCATGGTCTTGTTGTGTCGTGTTGCCTCGGAGTGTTTGTGCAAAGACCCTGTTTTCGTGTGCTTGAAACGTGCATCTTCTTGAGCCCACGGTACTACCGCGGCTTGCCGCAGTACTACCGCTTTGAGAGGCACGGTACTACCGCTCAGGTGCGGTACTTCGGAAGTACCGCGCCGAGCGGTACTACCGCGATGGGGCATGGTACTACCATGCCGTCGAGGGAGCGTGGGGGTATGACTCGGGCAGGGGAGTTCCAACTCCCCATACCCATTCACTTGTCTCTCTCCCCACGTCTCTCTCTCTCTCTCGCTCAAGAACGGCGTCGGAGGCCCTCGCCGGATCTCCGTCTCCGGCCACTTGATGTCTACTACACAACCTTCTTCTTGTAAACGTTGTTGGGCCTCCAAGTGCAGAGGTTTGTAGGACAGTAGCAAATTTCCCTCAAGTGGATGACCTAAGGTTTATGAATCCGTAGGAGGCGTAGGATGAAGATGGTCTCTCTCAAGCTACCCTGCAACCAAATAACAAAGAGTCTCTTGTGTCCCCAACACACCCAATACAATGGTAAATTGTATAGGTGCACTAGTTCAGCGAAGAGATGATGATACAAGTGGTATATGGATAGTAGATAAAGGTATTTGTAATCTGAAATTATAAAAACAGCAAGGTAACGAATGATAAAAGTGAGCGTAAACGGCATTGCAATGATAGGAAATAAGGCCTAGGGTTCATACTTTCACTAGTGTAAGTTCTCTCAACAATACTAACATAATTGGATCATAAAACTATCCCTCAACATGCAACAAAGAGTCACTCCAAAGTCACTAATAGCGGAGAACGAATGAAGAGATTATGGTAGGGTACGAAACCACCTCAAAGTTATTCTTTCCAATCAATCCGTTGGGCTATTCCTATAAGTGTCACAAACAGCCCTAGAGTTCGTACTAGAATAACACCTTAAGATATAAATCAACCAAAACCCTAATGTCACCTAGATACTCCAATGTCACCTCAAGTATCCGTGGGCATGATTATACGATATGCATCACACAATCTCAGATTCATCTATTCAACCAACACAAAGGACCTCAAAGAGTGCCCCAAAGTTCTACCGGAGAATCACGACGAAAATGTGTGCCAACCCCTATGCATAGGTTCATGGGTGGAACCCGCAAGTTGGTCACCAAAACATACATCAAGTGAATCACGTGATATCCCATTGTCACCATAGATATTTACGGCAAGACATACATCAAGTGTTCTCAAATCTTTAAAGACTCAATCCGATAAGATAACTTCAAAGGGGAAACTCAATTCATTACAAGAGAGTCGAGGAGGGAGAAAACATCATAGGATCCAAATATAATAGCAAAGCTCGCGATACATCCAGATCGTATCATCTCAAGAACACGAGAGAGAGATCAAACACATAGCTACTGGTACATACCCTCAGCCCCGAGGGAGAACTACTCCCTCCTCGTCATGGAGAGCGTCGGGATGATGAAGATGGCCACCGGTGAGGGTTCCCCCCCTCCGGCAGGGTGCCGGAACGGGTCTAGATTGGTTTTTGGTGGCTACAGAGGCTTCTGGCGGCAGAACTCCCGATCTATGTTGCGTTCTGGAAGTTTTAGGTCATGTAGGTATATATGGGTGCAGGAGGTACGTCAGGGGAGCGACGAGGGCCCCACGAGACAGGGGGGCGCGCCCCCCACCCTCGTGGGCAGCTCCCGTATCTTCTGACATGGGGTCCAAGTCCATCAGGTGTGTTTCCTTCCAAAAATAACTTCTCCAGTTGATTTCGTTCCGTTTCGACTCCGTCTGATATTCCTTTTCTTCAAAACACTGAAATAGGCATAAAACAACAAATCTGGGCTGGGCCTCCGGTTAATAGGTTAGTCCCAAAAATAATATAAAAGTGGATAATAAAGCCCATTATTGCCTAAAACAGTAGATAATATAGCATGGAGCAATCAAAAATTATAGATATGCTGGAGACGTATCAAGCATCCCCAAGCTTAATTCTTGCTCGTCCTCGAGTAGGTAAATGATAAAAAAGATAATTTTTGATGTGGAATGCTAGTTGGCATAATTTCAATGTAATTCTTCTTACTTGTGATATGAATATTCAGATCCGAAAGATTCAAGACAAGAGTTCATATTGACATAAAAATGATAATACTTCAAGCATACTAACTAAGCAATTATGTCTTCTCAAAATAACATGGCCAAAGAAAGTTCATCCCTACAAAATCATATAGTTTAGTCATGTTTCATTTTCGTCACACAAGAATGCTCTCATCATGGACAACCCTGATGACAAGCCAAGCAATTGTTTCATACCTTAATAATTTCAAACTCATAAACTTTCACGCAATACATGAGCGTGAGCCATGGATATAGCACTATGGGTGGAATAGAATATAATGATGGGGGTTGTGTGGAGAATACAAAAAAGGAGAAAATCTCACATCAACGAGGCTAATCAATGGGCTAGGGAGATGCCCATCGATTGATGTTAATGCGAGGAGTAGGGATTGCCATGCAACGGATGCACTAGAGCTATAAATGTATGAAAGCTCAACAAAAGAAACTAAGTGGGTGTGCATCCAACTTGCTTGCTCATGAAGACCTATGGCACTTGAGGAGGCCCATTATTGGAATATACAAGCCAAGTTCTATAACGAAAAATTCCCACTAGTATATGAAAGTGATAACTCAAGAGACTCTCTATATGAAGAACACGGTGCTACTTTGAAGCACAATATATGAGACTCGCTATATCATGGTGCTACTTTGAAGCACAAGTGTGGAAAAAAGGATAGTACCATTGCCCCTTTTTTGGGCCTTCTTTTTTTTCTTTGGCCTTTTTTTTGGGACAATGCTCTATTGAATGATGATAATCACACTTCTATTTATTTACATCTCAATGATTACAACTCGATACTAGAACAAAGTATGACTCTATATGAATGCCTCCGGCGGTGTACCGGGATATGCAATGAATCAAGAGTGACAAGTATGAAAAATTATGAACGGTGGCTTTGCCACAAATACTATGTCAACTACATGATCATGCTAAGCAATATGACAATGATGAATGTGTCATGATAAACCGGATGGTGGAAAGTTGCATGGCAATATATCTTGGAATGGCTATGGAAATGCCATAATAGGTAGGTATGGTGGCTGTTTTGAGGAAGATATAAGGAGGTTTATGTGTGAAAGAGCGTATCATATCACAGGGTTTGGATGCACCGACGAAGTTTGCACCAACTCTCAATGTGAGAAAGGGCAATGCACGGTACCGAAGAGGCTAGCAATGATGGAAGGGTGAGAGTGCGTATAATCCATGGACTCAACATTAGTCATAAAGAACTCATATACTTATTGCAAAAATCTACAAGCCATCAAAAACCAAAGTACTACGCGCATGCTCCTAGGGGGATAGATTGGTAGGAAAAGACCATCGCTCGTCCCCGACCGCCACTCATAAGGAGGACAATCAAATAACACCTCATGTTTCAAATTTGTTACACAACATTTACCATACGTGCATGCTACGGGACTTGCAAACTTCAACACAAGTATTTCTCAAATTCACAACTACTCAACTAGCACGACTCTAATATTACCATCCTCGTATCTCAAAACAATCATCAAGTATCAAACTTCTCTTAGTATTCAACACACTCATAAGAGAATTTTATTATTCTTGAATACCTAGCATATTAGGATTTTAAGAAAATTACCATGCTATTTAAGACTCTCAAAATAATCTAAGTTAAGCATGAGAGTTCATCTATTTCTTCAAAATAAAACTACCACCATGCTCTAAAACATATAAGTGAAGCACTAGAGCAAATGACAAACTACTCCGAAAGATATAAGTGAAGATCAATGAGTAGTTGAATAATTATGCAACTATGTGAAGACTCTCTCTCATTTAATAATTTCAGATCTTGGTATTTTATTCAAACAGCAAGCAAAGCAAAAGAAAATGACATTCTAAGAATAGCAAACATCATGTGAAGAAGCAAAAACTTAGGATCAACCGATACTAACTGATAGTTGTTGAAGAAGAAAGGTGGGACGCCAACCGGGGCATCCTCAAGCTTAGATGCTTGAGACTTCTTGAAATATTATCTTGGGGTGCCTTGGGCATCCCCAAGCTTGAGCTTTTGTGTCTCCTTAATTCCTCTCATATCAAGGTCTCCCTAAATCTCAAAAGCTTCATCCACACAAAACTCAACAAGGACTCGTGAGATAAGTTAGTATAAACCATTGCAAAAACCTTATCATACTCTACTGTAGCAAACCATAAAATTATTATTCAACATTGCATACTAAATGCCTCTGCATATTTAATAGTCCTATCCTCAAATAGAATCATTAAAGAAGCGAACATATGCAAACAATGCAAACATAACAGCAATCTGCCTAAACAGGATAGTCTGTAAAGAATGCTGCAACATGCATACTTCCCTAGCTCCAAAAATTATGAAATAAAATTCTCACTGTAGTAAATTTATCAGAGCTTAATATGCAAAAGGTTTCAACATTTTATCACATTCTGACTTTTCTAGGGAATTATTGCAACAGTGGTAAACTTTCTGTTTTCAAACAGCAACATGTATACTTCTAACATAGGCATAGTAAAGGCTATTAATGCCACTTTTATTGAAATAAAAGATGCAACACATTGTTCTAAATGACAGCAAGAAAATCCTAACAAAATAAATTGACGCTACAAACAAAACACATATCATGTGGCGAATAAAAATATAGCTCCAAGTAAAGTTACCGATGAGCGAAGACGAAAGAGGGGATGTGTCGGTATCAAAACCGGCGGATCTTGGGTAGGGGGTCCCGAACTGTGCGTCTAGGCTGGATGGTAACAGGAGGCAAGGGACACGAAGTTTTACCTAGGTTCGGGCCCTCTTGATGGAGGTAAAACCCTACGTCCTGCTTGATTAATATTGATGATATGGGTAATACAAGAGTAGATCTACCACGAGATCGAGGAGGCTAAACCCTAGAAGCTAGCCTATAGTATGATTGTTGATGTGTATGTTGTCCTACGGACTAAAACCCTCCGGTTTATATAGACACTGGGTAGGGTTAGGGTTACATAGAGTCGGTTACAATGGTAGGAGATCTGCATATCCGTATCGCCAAGCTTGCCTTCCACGCCAAGGAAAGTCCCTCCCGGACACAGGACGAAGTCTTCAATCTTGTATCTTCATAGTCCAGGAGTCCAGCTGAAGGTATAGTCCGGCTATCCGAACACCCCCTAATCCAGGACTCCCTTAGTAGCCCCTGAACCAGGCTTCAATGACGACGAGTCTGGCGCGCATATTGTCTTCGGCATTGCAAGGTGGGTTCCTCCTCCAAGTACTTCATAGAAGGTTTTGAACACAAAGATAGTGTCTGGCTCTGCAAAATAAGTTTCCACATATTGCCATAGAGAGAATAATATTTACACAAATCTAATCTGTTGTCATATTCCGTGGTGCGACATCACACCACGGCCAAGCTTTTATTCGAACTGTTTTACTGTCCCATCTCAGCGTGTTATGCGAGGCAGTTTCCTTGGCACGTCTTGTTAAAGCAGAGATCGTGTCCCCTTATTCCAGGATTCTCATCAATACGGGTGTGGGTAACCCAACCGCTTCTAGGACTCCTAGATTATAGGCAAGTCCAAGCGGACACGGAGAGGACGCTTGATATTCACCCTCTTTATAAAGGGGACAAGGCTTTTATTTTTCCCTCCCGTGCTCAATCGAATCCTTCCCCTACCTCAAGCTCAAACGCCCGAAGTTCAGGTCAGGTGTTCCAAACCTCCAGTCATGTCCGGATCTAGCCTTCAAGGCCGATGGATGCCTTCCTCCATCACGGAGGAAGACATCAAGAAGTTGAGGGAGGCCAGATATCTGACCGCCGAGATTTTGCATTGGCTGCCTCCCCAAGGGCAGGACGTGCCCACCCCTGAACCCAATGAGAACGTCGTGTTCGTCTCCCACTTCCTCCGAGGCCTAGGCCTTGCCCTGGATCCTTTCGTCAGGGGTTGATGTTTTACTATGGGCTAGATTTTCATGATCTAGCTCCGGACTCCTTTCTTCATATCATGACATTTATGATCGTGTGTGAGGCCTTCCTCCGGGTTACCCCTCACTTTGGCCTATGGCTCAAGACCTTCAAAGTGAAGCCGAAGTTGGTTGGGGGGGAGCATGCAGCGTGTGGAGGTGCCTCAATACGCAAGATGACGGGAGCTCCATGGCCCAAAGGTTCCATCCCAGAGGTGTCTAAATTGTGGCAACAGGAGTGGTTCTACATCACGGCTCCTAGAAGTGCCAAGTGGGTGGCCCCCCCTGTTTTCCGCTCGGGCCCCCCACCACAACTGATGTCATGGATCAGCAGAGGTCTGAGCTGGGGGCCAGCCAAGAACGTGCCTATACTGCAAGGCCGCATTCGAGATCTCTTCAATGGAGATTTCAGTTTGGTTGCGGTGATACAGGTAATGCTGGTTCGTCAAGTCCAGCCTTGCAAATGCTGGCCTCTTCGTCTGTGGGAGTTCAATCCCGAGGGACCGCGTGCCATTCAAAATTTTCTCGGCCTGACGCACGAGGAGATGTACAAATCATTCTTCGGACCTCAGACGGAGTGTCCGGAAATCACCGAGGACGTGGCCCTGAGTAGCAACCGCACTGCCGAACAGGTAAGGCATCTTCCAACCAAACATACTTTCTCTACTTTGTTACAAAATTATCTCTGAGAGTTTGCTTTTTGACCAGGACTGGCTAACAAAGGCGAAGTTGATTCGGTGTTCGGCCCCCCTCCCTGAGGGTTTGGAAAATCCAATATTGGAGAAGATGCTCCAGACCGCACCTTTCCCGGAGCCCTTGAAGGAAGATACTGTGGAGGATAATGCAGGCGGACGCGGGCCCCCAACGCTGCCCATTCTAGCCGAGGGAGCGAGCGTCTCCATGAGGGAAGGCGACCAGAAGAGGAAAAGGACTGCGCCCGAGGATTCGGAAGTCGAAGCTTCCAAACGGGAGAAGAAGTCTCCCACAGAGGGTCCCACTTTGGGGGGCGTTGTTGCCGCACAAAGTCTGCGGGGGGATCAATCCTCCTGCGAGTCATAAGTGACCCGAAATACCTTTGATAATACAGATATGCCATCTTTTTCTTCTGAGAAGATAACCACCGCATATATTTTTGCAGTTCGGGCCTTAGCCCCTCTCAAATGAGCTCATCTTCGAGGGATCTTCTTCCAGAGATGATGGAGAGCGAAACGCCTCCTCCGGACTCCTCCGCTCCGGAAGCGGGCAACCTTGAAGTGTCGTTGCGGAGGGCCTCTCCGAGTCCGGTGAGGCCAGAAGATAATCCCGTTGACCCCCGAAGCTCCCAATGTCCGGCTCCCGAAGGGAGCAGACAAAAGAGTCTGGCACCGTCTAGTGTGCGATCGGATGTTCTAAGGGAGTTGGTGGGGCGAGCGGCCATCTTAGATGAACACCGTGTGCTGATGAATACGGTGATGGAGAGAATATCGTCCGCCGAAAGCGGATTGCATGAAGCTTTTATGAGTCTACTGGCAGGCTTTGAGGTACGTAAAATAATGTATGATAGTCCTGCACATGCTAGGTGTGCCCTGTGTAGATAGTAGCCCCTGAGACTCTGGTTGTCGTCGGAAACGATGACGAACAGAGGATCATATTCCCAGGTAATAACCATACTGCATCTATGTGCAGGTGATGGAAGCTCCGGTGGCTAGCCGGACTAGCGAGTTTGCCCATTTAGAACGGCACTTGGATGCGGCAGACACCGACATCGAGCTTGTTAACAGAAGGCTTGACGAGGCACAGGGTAAGTGTCAATATCTGGTAAACGCCACATAGGAAGAGCAGCATGATGCCAGTATCTTAAATATGTTGTGACTGCAGATGGAGCTGCCACTGTTGAAGCCTTGCGGGAAGAACTTGCCCGAGCCAAGGAACAAGCGAGGTTAGGTAATGCGGCTGCTGTGAAGGCGGCCGAAGAGTTGCAAGACGAGAAGGTCGTGCATGGCGAGACCCGAGACAAGATGGCCAAGATGGCTGTGGAATTAAAAGCCGCCGCCGACTGTTGCCAGGTTCTCGAAAAGGAAAACCAAACGAAGGCATCGGACCTTGAGAAGGCTGCTGCGACAAAAAAGGATCTCCGCTCTGCCATGAGGGCAAAGGAGGAGCTGCGGGAAGCCGGGGATATTGTAGCTGGGAAATCCTTTATGTTGCGGAGGAAATTCGGAGATCCACGGTATGCCCCTGTGGATCGGCTATGGAGTTCGGAGGATGTGTATATGGATTTGGCGGCGAGCGCTGCCGATGCGGCCAAGTACTTCCAGGGTCAGACAGACCGTGGAGTTGACCAGCTGTTTTGGAGATAATTCCATTCTCCCGAGCGTCCACTTTCATTGACTGACCAATTAGCCGAATGGGCCGAACTAAACAGGTTGTCCAGACTCTCTATGAGGTCTGTTGTGGATCAGCTGTGGCCGGGAAGGTCAAAACCGAATAGCTATTTCAGCTTGGTGCAGTAGTTCCTTGACGTGGTGCCGCGCATTAATGCGATGAAGAGGTCGGCGTGCATAGAGGGCGCACGGATGGCCTTTGCCCGTGTTAAGGCATACTGGGCGGAGATGGATGCTACCAATGTTGCAGTGCGGGATTCGGCTATAGGTCGAAAGGTTGCTAAGCACTATTTTGAAGAAGTTCTTGAGGGTGCCCGTTTGATAGAGACCCAGTGCTCAAAAAATATTATGTTTGAGTGATATGTAATCTCATTGTAAGCGAAATGCTTTTATAAATTTTTATAAGGCTATTTTTATACTTTTGCCTGAAAGTAATATGATGCCTCCTGGGCGGCCGTTTATGTATACATGTGTATAACCTGAAAGATTGCAGTCGTTGGCTTCAGCCCCCACGCATATAATGCGGAGGTGCTCGCAAAAACACGTGTTCACACTTAACCCAACGTCTTGGTCCTATTAAGGAGGTGATAGCGGAGCGAGCGAGGAAACCGGACTATAATGCTTTAGCACTTTCACTTAGCCATAGGAGTTTGACAGTGGGGCTACTAGATAGCCCCTGGTGGCTCCGCACTCTCCCGGTTCCGGGGTGCGTACATGCCTGGCCGGAAAACGGCCCTTCGTTAAGGCAAAGGAATTCTAACATTCCCACAGGTCATCGAGTGGTTGACCAATCTCACGCTATATCATGACAGTCAGTTTTTGGCTTTCCCTACTGAGGTGCTCATCCGGATGAACCAGGGCACAATCGCAGTAGTTCTCCTGGTGCTAACTTAGCCGGTAAAGTGGAACATAAGGCACCAAAACACAAGAGCCGGGCAAACCCAACATTTGACCAAAGACAATGATTCGGAGCTGATGTATATAGGGCCAAACTCGCGACGCCGAACACTCCCTAAGGTATTCGGTCTTTGTGGTATAAACCGGGCCTAAATAGTGGCCTTTGTAAGAAGCCCCTTGTGTCCAGGTACGTGCATTGTTCTGGCGTGGCCACATGCCAAGACGTCAGCATCCTTCTCAACGGTGGATATGTATCAACAAGAGACAGTAAAAAAGGTTTACGCAGGGTCTTAATCTAAAAAGAATCCTTGGAGCGGGTCCCTGCTGCACGTCTGCGCCTGTGTCTCCGTTGTGCCGTATCCTGGACAGGTGTAGCACGATGATCGTCTGTAAAAGAGAGGAAGTTAAGTGAAAAGGTTGTCGTGCAAAAAGATAGTTTTTAAAAAAACCATGTGTAATTCAAGATGATAAGAAATTGCCACTTTTCTGCGCGTGTTGAGCCCCTCGTATTGACAAATAGGGGTGTGACCACTTATTTCCGTATAAATAGCGGCGCCGGACTTGATTAGTTGTATCTGAAGTCTTGACGACCTATGGGATGCTTTCGTTTGTCCGAGCGCCTTTAGTGTGCGGCGGCCAAGGCAGCCTCACTCTCTTCGGCGCACAGAGATCGCTTGATATTTCCGTGCACTGTAATGATGCCACGTGGACCAGGCATCTTGAGTGTGAGGGAGGCGTAGTGTGGTATTGCATTAAAGCAAGCGAAAGCATCGCGTCCGAGCAGTGCTTGATAGCCACTTTGAAACGACGCGATGTGGAAAGTTAAATGCTCACGACGGAAGTTATCGGGGGAGCCGAATATAACTTGTAGTAAGAGGGAGCCCATACAACGAGCCCCTGGGCCTGGCGTTACTCCTTTAAAGGTAGTATTGCTATGGCGAATTTGTGTTGGGTCTAACCCCATCCTGCGGATTGTATCCTGATATACTAGGTTTAGGCTACTGCCGCCGTCCATCAAGACCCTTGTGAAGTGATATCCGCCAATTACTGGGTCTAATACCAGGGCAACCCATCCTGCGTGTCGGATACTTGCTGAGTAATCGCGATGGTCGAAAGTGATCGGTTGAGATGGCCAGTGGCAGGACTTCGTAGTGATAGGCACTTGGGTATACTTTCCTGGGAGTGCCGTATTGTTTTTTCCCTTGATTATCTGTAACACGTTTACTGTTTTGACTTCTGGTGGAAATTTCTTTTGTTCTGCCGTGTCTTGCTTGGGAGGCTCGTCCTCGTCTTCACTTGGTGTATCCTCCCCCTTATGTACGGCATTGAGCTTGCCGGACTGCTTGAAGACCCAACATTCTCTGTGGGTATGATTAGCAGGTTTACTAGGGGTACTATGGATCTGACATACTTGGTCCAGAATTTTGTTGAGGTTGGACAGTTCGTCCCTGGTGCCTTTAGGTGGCTTTTGACCTGGCCGAGAGCTTCTGAATCCGGCATTGACTGCCGTGCCCTTCGTGTTGTCTTCTTTATTCCGGCGTTTGTTATTGCTGTTGCGCCATGATTTCCCGTTTCCATCTCTAACTTCAGATGTACTGGGGTCGCTGGTGCTGCATCTGGCTAGCCAGCTGTCCTCCCCCGCGCAAAAGCGGGTCATGAGGTTTGTTAATGCGGCCATCGTTCTCGGCTTATTTTGACCGAGGTGTCTGGCGAGCCATTCGTCACGGACACTATGCTTGAAAGCTGCTAAGGCTTCAGCGTCTGGACAGTCGACAATCTGGTTCTTTTTAGTAAGAAACCTGTTCCAAAGCTTTCGGGCTGACTCTCTGGGCTGTTAAGTTATATGACTCAAATCGTCCGCATCCGGAGGTCGGACATAAGTCCCTTGAAAATTTGCCCGAAAGGTGTCTTCGAGCTCTTCCCAACTTCCGATGGAGCTTTCGGGGAGTCCTTTGAGCCAGTGATGAGCTGGCCCTTTGAGCTTGAGGGGTAGGTACTTGATGGCGTGGAGATCATCTCCTCGAGCCATATGGATATGAAGGATGTAGTCCTCAATCCAGACCCCAGGGTCTGTTGTTCCGTCGTATGCCTCTATGTTTACGGGCTTGAATCCTTCTGGAAATTCATGGTCCAGCACCTCCTCGGTGAAACATAGGGGGTGTGTGGCACCCCTGTAGCTGGGTGTACTGCGTTGTTCGGATGTTTGTTGTATTCCATTGTATGCTGGGGCGCGCTTGCGTGGTCCATAGATGGATCTTGGTACACCGTCCTTTGGGTGTGAGCCCTCGCATTGGTTGCGTGTTGTGTGGTGAGCGGCGTTGTATGCCACTCTGTATTGGTAGAGGGGTCGTCTATCCGACCAGGTGGCTGCTTCGATATTTGGTTGTGGGGGTTCTGAGGCCTCCTCATCGAATTCGGGTAGCAGCTTCCGCTTCGGGTAGCTCTTGGAGGGGCGATTGTCGCTGTACCTTGCTGCAGTGCTGAGTATTTTACTCCATCTGAATTGGAGTGTGTCTTGCGCGGCCTTGAGCCTTTGCTTCTGCTTTTTCAGGCTCCTCGCGGTGGCAACAAGCCTTTTACGGGCAGACTACTGCTCCGGGTGTCTGTCCGGCGTTATGTCGTCCGGACCATTATCCTTGATAGGATTTATTTGTTCGGTTTGATTATCCGGATTGCCGTTGTCCGGCAGCGGTTCGCCCTGCTCCAGCGCTGGGTCTGTGTGGTCGCTATTTCTGTCCAGTCGGGATTTGGGGCGGCGCTTGCATCGCTGCTTTGACTGCTTTTCGAGGGAACAAGCCTTCGGTGCATCTTTCCGCTCCTCGTCGTCATCTTTTGGTGCGTCCACCATGTATACGTCATATGACGAGGTGGCGTTCTAGGGCCCAATGGGCGCTGGTTCCTCATCGTCTCCTTCATCGGCGTCCATACTGTTGAAGTCTTCGGAGTCGAAGTCGAGCATGTCGGTTAAGTCGTCGACAGTGGCTATAAAGTGGGTGGTGGGTGGGCTTTGAATTTCTTCATTGTCCGTACCCCACCCTTGCTGACCATAGTCCGGCCAGGGCTCTCCTGATAAAGAGAGAGACTTTAGTGACTTCAGGATATCGCCGAGAGGCGAGTGCTGAAAGATGTCCGTGGCAGTGAACTCCATGATCGGCGCCCAATCGGATTCGATCGGCAGGGGCGCGGAGGGTTTGGAGTCCGGAGAAGAATCCGGCTCCCTGGAGTCACGAGTCTCGCAGAGTACGGGGCTGGTGTTCAGCTCAATCGCCGTTAGGGTGGCAGCCCCCGAGGTGGAGTCCAACCGCCCATCCTCGATCGGCGCAGTCGGCTCCGAATTAGTGGTCAGAGCTGATGCGGGTGCGGCCTCCAGGGCACTGTTCGGCGGCAGAGCTAAATCATGCTCGTCGTGACAGAGCGGCGCGCTCCGCAATGGCTCGAATCCGTCGAAGATCAAGTCTCCGCGGATGTCAGCCATGTAGTTTAAACTTCCAAATCTGACCTGACGGCCGGGGCGTAGCTTTTGATCTGCTCCAGACGGCCAAGCGAATTGGCCCGCAGTGCAAAGCCGCCGAAGGCGAAGATCTGTCCGCGGAGGAAGGTCTCACCCTGGACTGCATCGCTATTGATGATCATAGGAGCCATCGAGCCTGACGGCGACGACATAGAGGAACTCTCAATGAAAGCACTAATGTCGGTATCAAAACCGGCGGATCTCGGGTAGGGGGTCCCGAACTGTGCGTCTAGGCTAGATGGTAACATGAGGCAAGGGACACGAAGTTTTACCCAGGTTCGGGCCCTCTTGATGGAGGTAAAACCCTACGTCCTGCTTGATTAATATTGATGATATGGGTAGTACAAGAGTAGATCTACCACGAGATCGAGGAGGCTAAACCCTAGAAGCTAGCCTATGGTATGATTGTTGATGTGTATGTTGTCCTACGGACTAAAACCCTCCGGTTTATATAGACACCGGGTAGGGTTAGGGTTACATAGAGTGGGTTACAATGGTAGGAGATCTGCATATCCGTATCGCCAAGCTTGCCTTCCACGCCAAGGAAAGGCCCTCCCAGACAAGGGACGAAGTCTTCAATCTTGTATCTTCATAGTCCAGGAGTCCGGCTGAAGGTATAGTCCGGCTATCCGAACACCCCCTAATCCAGGACTCCCTCAGGATGCCTTCCGGGGCATCCCCAAACTTAGACTCTTGGCTATCCTTGAATATTACCTTGGGGTGCCTTGGGAATCCCCAAGCTTACGCTCTTGCCACTCCTTATTCCATAGTCCATCGAATCCTTACCCAAAACTTGAAAACTTCACAACACAAAACTTAACAGAAAACTCGTAAGCTCCGTTAGTATAAGAAAATAAATCACCACTTCAAGTTACTGTAATGAACTCATTCTTTATTTATATTGGTGTTAAACCTACTGTATTCCAACTTCTCTATGGTTTTATAAACTCTTTTACTAGCCATAGATTCATCAAAATAAGCAAACAACACATGAAAAACAGAATCTGTCAAAAACAGAACAGTCTGTAGTAATCTGGATCAAACGTATACTTCTGGAACTCATAAAATTCTCAAATAAATTTCTGGACCTGAGGAATTTATCTATTAATCATCTTCAAAAAGAATTAACTAAATAGCACTCTCCAAATAAAAATGGCAGCAATTCTCGTGAGCGCTAAAGTTTCTGTTTTTTACAGCATGATCAACAAGACTTTCCCAAAGTCTTCCCAAAGGTTCTACTTGGCACAAACACTAATTAAAAGCATAATACCACATCTAAACAGAGGCTAGATGAATTATTTATTACTAAACAGGAGCAAAAAGTAAGGAACAAAAAAAAATTGGGTAGCCTCCCAACAAGCGCTATCGTTTAACGCCCCTAGCTAGGCATGATGATTTCAACGATGCTCACATAAAAGATAAGAATTGTAACATAAAGAGAGCATCTTGAAGAATATGACTAGCACATTTAAGTCTAACCCACTTCCTATGCATGGAGATTTTGTGAGCAAACAACTTGTGGGAACAATAATCAACTAGTATAGGAAGGTAAAACAAGCATAACTTCAAAACTTTAAGCACATAGAGAGGAAACTTGATATTATTGCAATTCCTACAAGCATATGTTCCTCCCTCATAGTAATTTTCAGTAGCATCATGAATGAATTCAACAATATAACCAACACCTAAAGCATTCTTTTCATGATCTACAAGCATAGAAATTTTATTACTCTCCACATAAGCAAAATTCTTCTCATGAATAATAGTGGGAGCAAACTCAACAAAATAACTATCATGTGATTAAAAATTAAGATCAAGATGACAAGTTTCATGGTTATCATTATTATTTAAAGCATACGTGTCATCACAATAATCATCATAGATAGGAGGCATGCTTTCATCATAATAAATTTGCTCATCAAAGCTTGGGGGACAAAAAATATCATCTTCATCAAACATAGCTTCCCCAAGCTTGTGGCTTTGCATATCATTAGCATCATGGATATTCAAGGAATTCATACTAACAACATTGCAATCATGCTCATCATTCAAATATTTAGTGCCAAACATTTTATAGATTTCTTCTTCTAGCACTTGAGCACAATTATCCTTTCCATCATAGTCACGGAAGATATTAAAAAGATGAAGCGTATGAGACAAACTCAATTCCATTTTTTTGTAGTTTTCTTTTATAAACTAAACTAGTGATAAAACAAGAAACTAAAAGACTCTATTGCAAGATCTGAAGATATACCTTCAAGCACTCACCTCCCCGGCAACGGCGCCAGAAAAGAGCTTGATGTCTACTACACAACCTTCTTCTTGTAGACGTTGTTGGGCCTCCAAGTGCAGAGGTTTGTAGGACAGTAGCAAATTTCCCTCAAGTGGATGACCTAAGGTTTATCAATCCGTAGGAGGTGTAGGATGAAGATGGTCTCTCTCAAGCAACCCTGCAACCAAATAACGAAGAGTCTCTTGTGTCCCCAACACACTCAATACAATGGTAAATTGTATAGGTGCACTAGTTCGGCGAAGAGATGGTGATACAAGTGGTATATGGATAGTAGATAAAGGTATTTGTAATCTGAAATTATAAAAACAACAAGGTAATGAATGATAAAAGTGAGCATAAACGGTATTGCAATGATAGGAAATAAGGCCTAGGGTTCATACTTTCACTAGTGTAAGTCCTCTCAACAATACTAACATAGTTGGATCATAAAACTATCCCTCAACATGCAACAAAGAGTCACTCCAAAGTCACTAATAGCGGAGAACCAACGAAGAGATTATGGTAGGGTACGAAACCACCTCAAAGTTATTCTTTCCAATCAATCTGTTGGGCTATTCCTATAAGTGTCACAAACAGCCCTAGAGTTCGTACTAGAATAACACCTTAAGATACAAATCAACCAAAACCCTAATGTCACCTAGATACTCCAATGTCACCTCAAGTATCCGTGGGCATGGTTATACGATATGCATCACACAATCTCAGATTCATCTATTCAACCAACACAAAGGACCTCAAAGAGTGCCCCAAAGTTCTACCGGAGAATCACGACGAAAACGTGTGCCAACCCCTATGCATAGGTTCATGGGCGGAACCCGCAAGTTGGTCACCAAAACATACATCAAGTGAATCACGTGATATCCCATTGTCACCACAGATATCTACGGCAAGACATACATCAAGTGTTCTCAAATCTTTAAAGACTCAATCCGATAAGATAACTTCAAAGGGGAAACTCAATTCATTACAAGAGAGTCGAGGGGGGAGAAAACATCATAGGATCCAAATATAATAGCAAAGCTCGCGATACATCAAGATCGTATCATCTCAAGAACACGAGAGAGAGAGAGAGAGAAATCAAACACATAGCTACTGGTACATACCCTCAGCCCCGAGGGAAAACTACTCCCTCCTCGTCATGGAGAGCGCCGGGATGATGAAGATGGCCACCGGTGAGGGTTCCCCCCCTCCGGCAGTGTGCCAGAACGGGTCTAGATTGGTTTTTGGTGGCTACAGAGGCTTCTGGCGGCTGAACTCCCGATCTATGTTGCGTTCTGGAAGTTTTAGGTCACGTACGTATATATGGGTGCAGGTGGTACGTCAGGGGAGCGACGAGGGCCCCACGAGACAGGGGGGCGCGCCCTAGGGGGGTGGGCGCGCCCCCCACCCTCGTGGGCAGCTCCCGTATCTTCTGACGTGGGGTCCAAGTCCATCAGGTGTGTTTCCTTCCAAAAATAACTTCTCCAGTTGATTTCGTTCCGTTTCGACTCCGTCTGATATTCCTTTTCTTCAAACCACTGAAATAGGCATAAAACAGCAAATCTGGGCTGGGCCTCCGGTTAATAGGTTAGTCCCAAAAATAATATAAAAGTGGATAATAAAGCCCATTATTGCCTAAAACAGTAGATAATATAGCATGGAGCAATCAAAAATTGTAGATACGTTGGAGACGTATCACCACTCTCCTCGGATTCCGACCGGTGGGATTGTTCCCCACCACTTCCTCTTGCCATGGACCAAGGTTTTTCTCCAAATCCCTCTTTTTCTTGGTTGTTCTCTTGCTTCTAGGTTTTTGGGGAGAAACTTGTTGTTCTTAAGATTTTAGGCCAAATCTATGCAAGAGTAGGATGTAGGAGAGTCGTGCTGCGTAGGAATCATACTTGATATGTTGTCTTGTGGTAGCTTTGTCCAACCGTGGTACCGCGGTTTCGCGGGCTTTTCTTAGATTTGAACTTGTTCAGATCTGACGCGGTGCGGTACTACCGTGTTTGATGTGTGGTACTACTTCTCGTGCGGTACTACCGCCCGTCAGGTGCGGTACTACCGTGCTAGCTTGTGCGGTACTACCGCTCATCAGACGCGGTACTACCGCGCTAGCTGAGGCGCTAAGCTCGTACTACCGCTCCTAGACCAGGTACTACCGTGACCTTACACGGTACTACCGCGTCTAAGAGCAGTACTACTATCTTAGTTTCGCAGCACTTGGCAGTACTACCGTAGGGGTCAAATCTCTCTCTAGGCAATTATCATGTGTGCTTTCTACATGTTTCTTTTGCTTTGTTGTGGTCTTTGCATTGACCCCTCTTGGTTGTCGTGGGTGTTTTGCGTTTTGTGTCTCAGGTGGTGGCTCTCGCCGTTCCAATCCCAGTCGTGACACTGGCTCCAAGCGTCTACGCAACCCCCAAGATGAAGCCCCAGAGAGCTCCAATGCCCCCAAGCGCAATGTCAAGACCACTGCCAGCAAGCAAAAGGAACCTGCTAAGGGCATGGACGAGATTTCAGTCTCTGAGTATGTCGAGCGCTGGAGGATCAATCCCTATGTGAATCCTCGGGCTATGCTTAGAGGCACCGAGTTGTTCTGGACCAAGCAACATGCTCTCATCTATCTGGATGTGATCAAGAGCAAGCAGAATACCTTCATGGATGTCAAGTGGATAGACATGCATCACATGCGGAAGGACAAGTTTCGTGACTATTTTGGAGAGGCTCTGGACTTGGTGGAGCAGTTTGCTATTGAGCTGGTGATCTCCTTTCACCTTGACTATGACCCTGAGCTTATCTGTTAGTTCTTTTCCTCAGTGTACTTTCATCCCGGGGATGAGCGGAGGATGACCTGGATGACCAACGGCCATCAGCTGTCTGCTACATGGAAAGAGTTCATGGATCTGCTTCACATTCCTGATGACGGGCTTCACACCCCCGTTGGTGTTCACCCCCACGCCAACTCTGAGTCTGCCAACAAGAACCTGCTTCAGCCTTTCCTTGTTGAGAAGGTGCTCCCCAATGGCAAGTCAACTTGGGTGTTGAACTCCTTTCTGGATATCATGCATCGCATCTTCCGCAACACTCTGTTCCCACGCATTGGTGACAAGGACAAGGTCCATGCCTATCTAGTGGACATGTTGCTCCTGTGTGCAGAGGCACGCTCATCTCAGACTCAGCCACTTGATGTCTCACACATCATGTGGTGTGAGCTTCGATTTGCGGTCTTCACTCGCAAGGTACCTATCTATGGATTGTACCTATTTCTGCTGCTCTCCACCACTTGGGAGAAGATGTACCCTGGTGATGAGTTCCTGGCTCCAGACTGGATTCGCCATGAGTCCATCAGCCTCCGAGTCAAGCCCAACTGGGCCAACACCACTACCCGTGCTGAGGCCTCTTCTGCTAGGAGGGCTGCTGGTGAGGAGGAGGCTGCTGCTGAGAATGTTGCTGAGGACCGTGCTGCTAGGTCCACCACACCTTCCTCTGAGCCGTCGTGGGCCAAGAAGTTAAAGGACAAGATGAAGACTCTCTTCTGCATGCAGGCAAAGGGACAGTACAGGGCTCATGTGGCTGACAAGGAGAGTCGCTGCCGTGACAAGAAGGTTATGAGGCTCTTTGGAGAGGATGTGTCTGGCGGGTCTGAGGACGTCATCACACCTGAGGCTGCCTGGATGTCGAAGCAGAGATACAAGTGGACCAGTTCAGAGGATGACATCGAGGAGACCGTCCCCGCCGCTGAGTCTGACGAGGAGCACGAGGAGCAGTGGGACGACTTCTTTGCCTGAGCCACCCCGTGTGTGTAGGTGTCATCTCTGCCTTTTTGGCGTCTCGATGCCAAAGGGGGAGAGAGTGTAGGGATTTGCGTTGTGTCGTGCTTGGTGTGCTTGTTTGCTTTGTCGTTTGGACCTCGTTTGCTTTGTCGTTTGGACCTCGTTTGTGCCTCATTTGCTCTGGTTTGGTTTGTGTCTTCGAGACTTGTCCTTCATATGGTGTAAGACATATGTACTCTATCTATCTTAGTTAACTTATGTTTGTGCTATCTTGTCTAGTGATAGATATGCCTTGTCTCTATAATATAGGGGGAGCTTTGATCCTAGTATGTGTGCCGTGCAGTCCAAAGCACTCATCTAGGTGGCACACATCTAGGGGGAGCCCGTCTATATTCTAGAGAGGAGGGGTTTGCGGTTACTTAATATTATTTCCCTTGTGCAAATCCCGTATTGTCATCAATCCACCAAAAAGGGGGAGATTGTAAGGGCATATTTATCCCTAAGGTGTTTTGGTGATTTATGACAACGTGGTTGCGGACTAATCGTGTGCCTTGAGTATCCCAGACATTTCGTCGCTAGGCACAAGACGGTTGGGTGCCCCTCGAAGACTGCTGAAGACGGCGTCTTTTCTACGTTTCTTTTTGGTGGATTTGAGTCATAGGAAAGCCGTACTATTAAGAGGGGGTCCGCATTGGAAAGGTTTGGGTGGAATCATCACGTACACGTCTCCTTCTTGTCCCCTCCTTTTCCCTTGGAGCTTCCTCCGTTTTCTTGCCTCCCTAGTTCTGGCTGCTGTGTTTGGTCGCGGTAGTACTGCTCCCAGGAAAGCGGTAGTACCGTAGGCATCAGCGGTAGTACCGTGCGGTGGCGCGGTAGTACCGTAGGTGCCCACGGTAGTACCGCTCCCCTGGAGCCGCACTACCGCTGCCCACCAGGCTAGTACCGCCCCTTCACGGTAGTAGGGGCGGATGTAATTTTTTACATCCGCACCTACCGCGGTAGTACCACTTTCGCTCTGCGGTAGTACCGCGCTATGCAGTCAGGCAGTAGTACCGCCCCTCGGCTGTACTACTATGTCGGGTTTTTGCTACTTCCGTTTCTTTGCGGAAGTAGGCACAGTTGTTCCCTCCCCCTGGCTAGGGGATTTCTGTCTTGCGGTAGTACCACGCTTGCGGAAGTACCGCCCTTAGTTCATGCGCATCAGTTTTGTCCTTACTGTCGCTGGGGTTGCGGCAGTACCGCGGGCTAGTACGGTAGTACCGCATAGCCGTACGGTAGTACCGCTTGGTAGCAAGCAGTAGTACCACGCTGCCCTGCGGTAGTACCGCTGGCCAGGCGCGGTAGTACCACTGTCCGCGGGCTGGTTGGTGGGTAACGGTTGGATCTTTGTCCTACACTATATAAGGGGTCCCCTTCTTCCCCGTTGACTTATCTCTTCCAACCCCAAGCTCCATTATTGCTCTAAGCTCCATTTTCACCCGATCTCACTCCCTAGCCAATCAAACTTGTTGATTTGTTTGGGAGTGGTTAAGAAGGCCTCGATCCACACTTCCACCAAGAGAAATTTGATTCCCCTCACTAATCCCTTGCGGATCTTGTTACTCTTGGGTGTTTGAGCATCCTAGACGGTTGAGGTCACCGCGAAGCCATAGTCCATTGTGGTGAAGCTTCATGGTGTCGTTGGGAGCCTCCAATTGAGTTGTGGAGATTGCCCCAACCTTGTTTGTAAAGGTTCGGTCGCCGCCTCCAAGGGCACCAATAGTGGAATCACGAGCTCTCGCATTGTGTGAGGGCGTGAGGAGAATACGGTGGCCCTAGTGGCTTCTTGGGGGGCATTGTGCCTCCACACCACTCCAATGGGGACGTACTTCCTCTCAAAGGGAAGGAACTTCGGCAACACATCCTCGTCTCCACCGTCTCCACTCTTGGTTATCTCGTGCCTTTACTTGTGCAAGCTTATTTGTTTCATATTATTTGCTTGCTTGTGTTCCTATCCTTGTTGCATCATATAGGTTGCTCGCCTAGTTGCATATCTAGACAACCAACTTTGATGCAAAGTTTAAATTGTTAAAGAAAAGCTAAAAATTCTTAGTTGCCTATTCACCCTCCCTCTAGTCAACCATATCGATCCTTTCAACCTCTACAAATCCCTACTTTCCTCTGCGAAGGGTCTGTCTTTTAATTTATGCAATTTTTATTTTGAAATTTGAGTCTCCATCTTCTCTCATAAAAGCACCAACTAGGAGGCATGTCACAGCCCTAGAGTACCTGAGTGAAATAGTTGCATCTGCACTCATGCATCATGTCTAAAATTTCTGAAAGTTGAATTGAGGTTTGTTGAAACCCTCAGAAACCAGTTCAAAATTAATCAACATTAAAATGTCTTCAAAGAAATCCAAGAAAATGTTCCTCTTAGTCTCCGAAAATATTGGCAAGAAGTAAAATTCAAACCAATGTTTTTGGTATCTCAGAAACATTTATTTTGGGCCTTTGAATTAATTCAATAACTATTTGTATTGGATATATATTCTTTATATAATTAATATATGTCCAATAATTCTGGAACATTTTATGTGGTTTAGGATATTTTAGTTCTAGTCACATAATTATTTTTAGGATTCTATAAAATGGTTTGGTGTTAAAACTAAACCCAAAACAATGGCAGAAAAATAGAAAACTGAAACAATTTAGAAAACAGAGAAGAGAGAGAGCTTACCTGGGCCAACTCACCTGTGCAGCCACCTGTCGGCCCAAGTGGCCGGCCCAGCCCACCAGGGGCTCCTCCCTGTTGTCTTCCCCTTCCAGGAGGACGAGCGCGTGGCCGGCGCGCGCGAGCACGCGTCCGGCCACCTCCTGCTTGCTCGTCGCTGCTGGAGACTACCCCGAGCGCCACGACACCCCCTGGACCCCCTCAATCTTTCCCCTCACTCCCTGGTTCTCTCTCCCTCTTTGGTTCTCTCCTCGCAGCCGCCTGAGAACGCCGTCGTCGCGCCGACGAGCACCACCGCGGCCACCGGGCACCCCTCACCCTTCCGCCGAGTTCAGAAGAACCGCCAGAACCTCCTCGTCCTCCCAATCGAGCTACTAGACGCCAGGAGGCCCTGCTTCATCGTCATCGCGGTCGTCTTCAACCTCGGGCACCCGAGCCCCTCACCGTCGATTCGCTGCACTCCGGTCGCCCTCGAGCCCACTGACCCTCCAAACGGACTCACGGTGAGCCCCCGAGTCATCTCCCCCTTTTCCCCTGGTCGTTTTTGACCTCTAGGCCATAGCCCCATCTTCGCCGAGAACTCCACGCCGCCGGCGATGTCGCCGCCGTGGCCACAGCCACCGTAGCTCGTGTCTGAGCACACCATCATGCTCAGCACGATCCCATGAGCCCGCAGACAACCGCAGCGCCCCCTCCCGTACTCGGTAGCGCTATCCCGAGGATGCCCGAGCTGCTGCCGCCGCTGAACCTCGTCGCCGGCCACTTTCCGACCACCCCAGCTCCTACCACCACCCCCAATGGATGCGCCTCACTCCCAGGAACCCGTAGGTGCAACCCACGGATCGAATGGTGCCCTGTAGAGCATTTCCGAGCCGCCCCGCTGTCTCTGTCGTCGCCGGCGGCTAAACGCCGGCGACCCCTGACCCGTTGACCGGCATGGGTTGACCCCACTGCCCGGTTTGAGCTCCCCCTCTCTCTCACTGACTTACGGGCCCCGCCCGACTAATTACTCTAGTTAGCGCTAATTAGCTAGTTAGGTTAGTTACTACAGTCGCTGACCAGTGGGCCCAGGCTAGTTAGTTAGGGCTAACTAACTTAGTTAGTTGACTGGGTCACTGACCAGTGGGTCCCACTGGTCAGGTTTGACCTGGTCGACGCCTTTGACCTGCTGACATCACCTTGACGTCATGCTGACGCAGTAATACATTTTTGGATTTAGTTTAAATTATAATAATTCAGAAAATGCCCAAAACTTCTAAAAATCATAGAAAATCAACCGTAACTCCAAATGAAATAAATTATATATGAAAAATTATCAGAAAAATTCAAGGAATCTGTTTATGGCATTTTCATGCATGTTTGAACAATGTTTGTCCTCTGTTTTGGACAAAACAAATAAATGGCATTTAACTAATCATATATGGAGTTTGAATTTGAATCTTGTATTCAAACCAACTTCATTTAATTGTGTTGCTAGTTGCATTAGCTCAATCAACAACATATTGCCATGTCATTATCATGCATCATGTTGTGCATTGCATTGATTGTGTTCCTTCTCTATTGCCGGTGATTGTCCCCTCTCGGTAGACGCTGCTCCGACGCTGTGATTGTTGACACTGATGAAGACTCAATATTATCTTCAGGAGTGCCAGGCAAGCAAAACCCCCTTGTTCATTCTGATACAATCCCACTCTCTCACTCCTGCTCTCTTTTACTGCATTAGGACAATAACGATTCAACTGTTACATGCTGTGGTAGTTGAACCCCTTTACTCTGCATGACCTGTCATTGCCACAGTTAATAGATGAAACCCACTAGCATGAGTAGGAGTTGTTTGAGCCCTGATGTGCCTACTCATTCATGTTTGTTTGTCATGCCTGCTACTGCTTAGAGTTGAGTCAGGTCTGATTCATCGGGGGGGAATTGCAAGTGTGAAACATGTCCTACTGTGTGTGAGCTAAGTGTGTGAACATGATTTGGCTAAAGGTAGCGGTGAGAGGCCATGTAGGAGTACATGGTGGGTTGTCTCATTGAAGCCGTCCTCAGGAACTGAGTTCTGTGTTTGTGATCCATGAAACAGTTACTACCACGCATTGGGCCCGAAACCAATGGACCCTCTCGGCTTCTTAATCACCCTAGTACTCTGTCCAGGAGTTGCAACTAGTTTCTGGTGTTTGTAGTTTGTAGGTTATGTGTTGGCGGCCGTGCGTAGCGCTGACCCTAGGGGTGGGCTATGTTGCGGTAGATACACCGTGGCACGGTGTACCGGGCGCCCGTTTGGTGTCTCGGGAACCCTGTTCACATCGTTCGGGGCCGTATGTGGAAACCTCGGCCGGACTCCCTACGGATGGAACCTGGATAGGCGATAAACCTGGACTAGAGACTTGAGTGTTTAGGTAGGCCGTGGCCGACACCCTCGTTGGGCTTCCGCTTGAAGGTTGCCGAGTACATGTCGTGTAAACGGCGGTAAGTGGTGAGAGCGTGTGTGAAGAAGTACACCCCTGCAGGGTTAACATCATATATTCGAATAGCCGTGTCCGCGGTAATGGACTTCTGGGTTGCCTATAACAGTTCATAGACAAGTGAAAGTGGATACTCTAAAACTCGCAAGATAAATGTGAGTGCTATGGATGGCCTTCTCGTAGGGAGACGGGAGCGGATCCATAGTGGTGTATTGAATGGAGAATATGTGGACTCGTGTGCGCCACCTCAAAAGAGTTGCTTGCAGTCGTAGTACGGGTTAGCCACTGAGTCAAAGCTGGCTTGCTGCAGTTAAACTCCACCCCCCCCTTTGTTGATACCGATGAATATGTAGTTTAGTTCTGATGTAAGTCTTGCTGAGTACCTTTGTACTCACGTTTGTTTAATTTATGTTTTGCAGAGAGACCTCAGTCTTGCTAGTAGTTCCGCGTGGACTTCGACGTTTAGCTTGATACCTCAGCTACGATCTTGTGCCCTCGGCAGGATCGGTAGATAGTCAGGCTTCTCAACCTTTTTCATTTATTGATGTCTGTACTCAGACATGTTAAGCTTCCGCATGTGCTTGATTTGTATGCTATGATTGTTGGGTCATGAGACCCATGTTTGTAACATCTCGCTCCTCGGAGCCTAATGAATAAATACTTGAGTTGTAGAGTTATGTTGTGATGCCATGATGTATTTACACATATCGAGCATATTGTGTGTATGATTGAAATGCTTGGTATGTGTGGGATCCGACAATCTAGTTGTTTATCCTTGGCAGTCTCTCTTATGGGGAAATGTAGTCTAGTGCTTCCATGAGCCATAGTAGTCCGCTACAGCCCGGTTCACCGGAGTCCTGCTAGCCCAGCACTACTGCTCAGGACACTTGACTGGCCGACATGTGTTTCGCTTCGTTCCTGTGTCTGTCCCTTCGGGGAAATGTCATGTGGTGACATCCGGAGTCCTGCCTAGCCTGCTACAGCCCGATTTCCCGGAGTCCTGTTAGCCCAGTGCTACAGCCCGGATTCACACGCTGCTGACCGACATGCTCGATGTGATTCATGTATGCATGTCCCCGTCGGTTAGTGCCGCTTTGGGTTCACGACTAGCCATGTCGGCCCGGGTTCTCTGTCATATGGATGCTAGCGACACTATCATATACGTGAGCCAAAAGGCGCATACGGTCCCAGGCCATGGTAAGGCGACACCCGTGGGAATACCGTGCGTGAGGCCGCAAAGTGATATGAGGTGTTACCGGCTAGATCGATGTGACTTGGAATCGGGGTCCTGACACAATATGATCGTGCTCAAGTATTGGGTGTAGTTAATATTCGAGTGTGTTTCATGAATGGATCAATGTTTGAGCATGATGGGCTAGGGATAACTTATTTTAGCATTGATATTCTAAAAGACTTGGTTGCTAGTTGATATGCTTGAGTACCTAAATTATTATGTCAAAACTAGACTATTGCTTTGAATCACATAAAATTCCAAATGTCCATGCTATAAAGAAGAGAATATGAGATGACTTGATGAACAACACTCCACATCAAAAATTCTGTTTTTATTACTTACCTACTCGAGGATGAGTAGGAGTTAAGCTTGGGGATGCTGATACGTCTCCAACGCATCTATAATTTTTGATTGTTCCTTGCTGTTTTATTATTCATTTTGGATGTTTTATAATCATTTTATATCATTTTTTGGTACTAACCGATTAACATAGTGCCAAGTGCCAGTTGCTGTTTTTTCCATGTTTTTTACATCACAGAAAATCAATATCAAACGGAGTCCAAATGCCATGAAACTTTACGGAGATTTTTTATGGACCAGAAGAAAGGAAATGGGCCCTGGTTCCACCTGGGGGGTGCCCCGAGGGGGGCACAACCCACCAGGGCGCGCCAGGAGGCCCTGGCGCACCCTGGTGGGTTGTGCCCACCTCGGGTGCCCCCCGGACCGCCTCTTTGCTCTATAAATACCCCAAAAATACCAGAACCCTAGGGAAGTCGACAAAATATTTATCCAGCTGCCGCAGAGTCCAGAATCACCAGATCCAATCTAGACACCATCACGCAGGGGTTCACCACTTCCATTGGTGCCTCTCCGATGATGCGTGAGTAGTTCTTTGTAGACCTTCAGGTCCGTAGTTAGTAGCTAGATGGCTTCATTTCTCTCTCTTGATCCTCAATACAATGGTCTCCTGGAGATCCATATGATGTAACTCTTTTGCGGTGTGTTTGTTGGGATCGATGAACTTCGCGTTTATGATCAGATCTATGTTTTTATATCCATGAAAGTATTTGAGTTTCTTTGATCTCTTTTATGCATGATCTATTATAGCCTCGTATTTCTTCTCCGATATTTGGGTTTTGTCTGGACAACTTGATCTATTTATCTTGCAATGGGAAGATCTGCCCGGTAGTGGGTTCGATCTTACGGTGCTTGATCTCAGTGACAGAAAGGGAACCGACACGTATGTATCATTGCCTCTAAGGATAAAAAGACGAGATCTATATCTACCGCCATATAGATAAACGGATCTTGTCTACATCATGTCATCCTTCTTATTGCATTACTCCGTTTTTCCATGAACTTAATACACTAGATGCATGCTGGATAGCGGTTGATGTGTGGAGTAATAGTAGTAGATGCAGGCAGGAGTCGGTCTACTAATCTTGGACGTGATGCCTATGTAATGATCATTGCCTGGATATCATCATAATTATTTGAATTCTATCAATTTCCCAACAGTAATTTGTTTACCCATCGTTTGCTATTTTTCTCGAGAGAAGCCACTAGTGAAATCTACGGCCCCCGGGTCTTCTTTCTCATATTTTTGCCTTGCGATCTACTTTTCCTTTGCATTTTTATACAGATCTATTAAACCAAAAGTCCAAAAATACCTTGCTGCAATTTATTTTATTTGGCGTTCGATCTATCAATCTACTACAATTTACCTCATGTTCGTTTGCCTATCTTGAGGCACCGTACCCCGGAAGGGATTGACAACCCCTTTAACACGTCGGGTTGCGAGGTGTTGTTATTTGTGTGCAGGTGATGCTTACATTGTGTTGCTTGGTTCTCCTACTGGTTCAATACCTTGGTTTCATAACTGAGGGAAATACCTACCGTCACTGTTCTACATCATCCCTCCCTCTCCAGGGAAATACCGACGTAGTTCCAGCTACCATCAGTAGCCAACGAAGTCCTTTTTGAAACAAAAAAGTGACACATTAATATCGCAAATGGTTGTATTATATTAATCGTGTCAAAATTTAACCATACTCGGTGGCATGCGTGCAGCTGTTTGATTAGACGGGATGAGCGCGAGAAGTCAGCCGTGCAGGCTCGACGGGACGCGTGCGAGCAGTCCACCGCGCAGGCTCGGCGGGACGCGTGCATCCTGTCCACCTCGCAGGCTCGATGGGACACGTGCGAGCAGCAAGGCCGCCCATGCTCACCGGGAAGCGAGCTCTTTGACCTCCATGCACCAGCGGCCACCCGCCTCGCTCACAACTTCTCCATTAATGGGTTAATTAAAGCACCAGGACGGAGGGTGTTTGCTTGTGATCCCATGGTAGCATTTGCTTTATTCGTGTTTTCAACTCGTATTCCGCCCTAATTTAAATTGCCACATAGGGCAACGGATAATACGACCACAAATAAAATGGCAACGGATAATACAACGACAAATTTACAATGGCGCAGATAATAATTGTCTTACATATTCCGGATAATATGAAATGCCACACGCGGCAAAGCTCGGAAGACACGGGGGCAAGAGAAGAAGGAAATTGCAGACAACGATCTGTGTCGCTACTGTCTCTACCCGTCGATGGATCGCCGGGCGGTGAAATCCTCCAGCTCCTTCTTCAATTCCTCAGGACTTTGCTTGAAAGCAGCCAAGGATTCCTCCACCTCCTGCTCGTGCTCGATCCGGAGCTTCCTCAGGAAATTGCAGACAACGATCTGTGTCGCTACTGTCTCTACCCGTCGATGGATCACCGGGCGGTGAAATCCTCCAGCTCCTTCTTCAATTCCTCAGAACTTTACTTGAAAGCAGCCAAGGATTCCTCCACCTCCTGCTCGCGCTCGATCCGGAGCTTTCTCAAGCCACCCATCAGTTCCTCGACGACCGCTTTCAGTGTCATCTCCGAGGCACTGCTCTGCTCATGCAGCATCTTCCAGCCGGCGACCTCCTCCTCCTTCTCGGCGACCAACTTGTGGAGCTTCGCATTGTCACCCATGAGTTGCTCGACGAGGCCAGTCGCCTTGTCAACCGAGGCATTGCTGATCTTGAGCAACTTCATCAAGCCGTCGACCAGCTCCTGCTGCATAGTGACGCCAGCAAGAACGTCGTCTTCGCCGACGAAGGACTTCAGGAACGCCGGCTCGTCGCGATGGCCGACGCCGTGAATGCCCTTGTGAGAGCCCTCGCGTGCCCGTGAGAGCTCGTTCAAGGGCTCCGCGATGCGCCGGGACATCTCTGTTGCGGCTGCGGCTTTGCCGCGGGACCTCTCTAGTGCTTTCACGGCCTTGGTCTTTGCTGCCTGGTTATATGTCCACCCTAAAATCCTCCTACCGGTCATGGTGGAACGACTTGACAGAAAAAAAACAGTTTTGTGGGTGATGAGGAGAGGAACTGTGAAGTAATTTTCGAGTGGGTAGTTTTTATAGCCCGGTGCTAAGTGTGCGCACATATTAGTTTGATAGGTGTGAACAGATTTGCAATTACTTAATGCGTTGTAATCAATAATGTGACGAGAAACAAGGTCAAAATTTATTGATGGCAGAAGGTTGACCATGTAGTTGCTCGCCGTTGAGGCCGCCGCGGCGCGCTCTGCTCTAGCGTCCCTGCACGCGCTCTGCTCGCCGTTGAGGCAAAGTTACAGTGGTAACGGTTAATAATTCTTAATAATTGTCTTACATATTCAGGATAATTTAAAATGCCAAATGCGGCAAGGCCCAGAACACTCACGACCTACATATGCATACAATTATAATAAAATATAAGCTAAAAGGCTAAGTTGGCGGCCTTCCGACGATGGTCTTCTCGGACTCCATGATCAGCATAGCACCCATGCGGCCATTCACTCCGAGTGTCCCGGCGCGCCTCCGCCTACGGAGCTGCTAGCGCTGGGAGGCTCTTGGGGCTGCTGGGCCTCTTCGAGAAGAGCTTGACAGCGTGCAATCATGCGCATGACAACTCCACGGAACCGCTCCATTTCCATGTCTCTGGCTTGGTAGCAAATTCCGTCGATCACCTGCATCCTCAAGATATCACGTTGGCGATGTTCTACTTTGTCGGGGACGTCAACTCCGCCAAGGATGCGCTCGAGCCTGGCCACCACATCATCGGGATCGAGGTTGACATGGCCGCCGCAGGCAATGATGAAGCCGCATGCTGCCTTTGTCCTGACTGAATCGCAGAGGTCCTCTGCCCATTCCTTGCGGGGCATCAGGCTCTCGATGAGCACTGGTGACGGCGGTTCTTCGGGTGGGTCGTCGATCATGCCGCCTAGCAGCTTTGGATCTTTTGCATGGTGGATGGCAAAGTGCTCATCACACCTCCTCTACAATATGTCGATTGTGCTCCCAAGGACTGTGACACTGATATCGTTGTCGATGGGCCATGGTGCCTGCACCGGCCGATGAAGCTCTTGCTCCCTGACCTACTCCGGCTCGTTCTCCTCGCCGAAGATGTAACACAGTTAGGCGTCGATGTTGAAGCTTTGGTCATTGCCTGGCATGCTTGGAATAACTAATGCTAGATGGGTGAGGACTAGATCTTCGCAGAGTGTCGCGGCGGTGCCTTGCCGCTTGGGTTATATGCAGCAAGCCATTAGCTGGTGGCGGGAAACCGGTGAGGGAATAGGCGTGGATTTTACAATTCACCCATGTGGAGCGCGGGAAGCATTCACTGGAGCGCGAGAAGACTAAGTGGAGCACACACACAACCCGAATACCGTATCCGGTGCCATGTGTTATTTATCACACAAGTCTTAACATAAGGAAATGCACGTGTAACTTACTAATCATTGCACACGAGCACTCGCAGACGCATTGTGTGCGATACTCCTAGCCACCGCAAGCAACTAGTTTGCATTTTTTAATTTTTTTTGTACACACAGAATCGCACACGAACTAACTGTATTAACCGTTTGTGTTGTAAATTCTCATCGCAAACAGTTCATCCGAGTTGGCTGTTTGCCACGTATCACATACATCTTGTTAAGTTGAACCATTTTTGTTGCGTTCTCTAATCGAAAACAATTCGTCCGAGTGAACCGTATGCCCTATATCACACACACCTTGATCTGGCTAATTGTTTATGTTGCACTCCCTAATAGCAAACAGTTCATCGGAGCGAACCGTATGCCGTATATCACACACACATTGATATGGCTGCCTGTTTCTGTTGTTCTGCCTCATCGCAAACAGTTCAAATGGGTTAACCGTGTGTCCTTCATCGCACACGCAACTAAAATCTGAACCGTGTTTGATGCATCCTCCATCGCAAATGTTTTGCACCTTTTCTGACGGTTTTTTTACACCATCGTTTGGGATTATTGCATCGCACACAGTTTCGTCAAAGGGTCTCTGATCGTAGTGTCGCGTTAGCAGCATCCTGGAGTAGTGATCACTATAAGCCTTGCAAGCAATGTGACTAATAACTTAGTTGCGGGATGATGCATTACGGAATGAGTAAAGAGACTTGCCGGTAACGAGATTGAACTAGGTATGATGATACCGATGACCGAATCTCGGGCAAGTAACATACCGATGATGAAGGGAATGACATATGTTGTTATGCGGCTTGACCAATAAAGATCTTCGTAGAATATGTAGGAACCAATATGAGCATCCAAGTTCCACTATTGGTTATTGACCGGAGATGTGTCTCGGTCATGTCTACATAGTTCTCGAACCCGTAGGGTCCGCACGCTTAACGCTCGATGACGATTTCTATTATGAGTTATGTGTTTTGGTGACCGGAGTTTGTTCGGAGTCCCAGATGAGATCACGGACATGACTAGGAGTCTCAAAATGGTCGAGAGGTAAAGATTCATATATTGGAAGGTTATATTCGGACATCGGAATGGTTCCGAGTGATTCGGATATTTTACCAGAGTACCGAGGGGTTGCCGGAACCCCCCGGGGAAATAATGGGCCTTAGTGGGACTTAGTGGAGAGAGAGGAGGGGCCCAAGGGGTGGCCGCGCCCCCCTCCCATGGCAGTCCGAATTGGACTAGGGGGAGGGGGCGGCGCCCCCCTTTCCCTTCGCCTCTCCCTCTCCTTCCTTTCCCCCCCGGTGGTGAAAGGAAAAGGGGGGGCGAATCCTACTTGGACTGGGAGTTCAAGTAGGACTCCCCCCTTGGCGCGCCCCTCCTGGCTGCTAGCCTCCTCCTCCCCCCTTTATATACGGGGGCTGGGGGCACCCCAAAGGCACACCAAGATTTCTCTTAGCCGTGTGCGGTGCCCCCTCCATAGTTTACTCCTCCGGTCATAGCGTCGTAGTGCTTAGGCAAAGCCCTGCGCGGGTCACATCACCATCACCATCACCACGCCATTGTGCTGACGTAACTCTTCCTCGACCCTCTACTAGATCAAGATCTCGAGGGACGTCATCGAGCTGAACGTGTGCTGAACACGGAGTTGTCGTACGTTCGGTACTTGGATCGGTTGGATCGTGAAGGCGTTCGACTACATCAACCGCGTTAACCTAACGCTTTCGCTTTCGGTCTACGAGGGTATGTGGACACACTCTCCCCTCTCGTTTCTATCCATCTCCTAGATAGATCTTGCGTAATCGTAGGATTTTTTTTGAAATTGCATGCTATGTTCCCCAACAGATACATCCTCACCAATGTTGCCTACCGGCCTCTAGAGCTAGCCCAGCGAGTCCTCACTCCCCAGTCAGGGGAGGGGTTGTCTTTGTTCCCCACCTCATCCGATATCTAGGGTTTCCGTTGCACTCCTTCATGCATGCGATTCTTTTCTACTACGGGCTCGACTTCCACCACTTGGCCCCAAACTCCATCCTCCACCTCATGACGTTCATCACCGTCTGCGAGGCCTTCCACCGCATTGAGCCGCACTTTGGCCTATGGCTGAATATGTTCGGCATCAAGTCGAAGTCCAGCGGCTCCAAACTCGCAGAGCACCGGGGGGAGGGGGGTTATGATCAGCAAGAACCAGAAGGTTGACTGGTTCAAGGGCATCTTTGTCGAAACCATCAAGGAATGGCTGCGGGAGTGGTTCTACCTTACCGAACAACTCGCCAGCAGCCGAGCCGAGGTCCCAGCCTTCTCGCCCCCCGATGAGGCTTGTTCCCTAGAAAAGGAAAGGCTTGGATTGAGGAAATTCTGCCAAGGTGACAGAGCTGCGATAGAAAGTCAAATTTCTGGCAGACAAGAAGAAGATCAAGCAGGTGGATGTGGTGGACGTCATGCTTCACTGCAGCATTCTGCCTCTCCAGCTTCAGGCAAGCCCGATGTGGGCTTACATGCCCGAGGACGTGCCGCCCATGAAGCACTTCTTCCGCACCTCCCTGATCGGGATGTGGACGACGCTATTCAAGCCATCCCAGAATGAATATCCTCCTAGAGGGGAGGGTCCACGGCTCTGAAGCCGCTCACGACGCCTTCGAGGTAACTACAACACACAACTTCATATTATGTATTCTTTTTTATCTTGTAGATCTTCCTTATCGAAATAATTGAATCCATCCTTTTTTCTCAGAAATGGATCCTCAAGGCACAACAAATACTGTGTTCGATGCCGATGCCCGAGGAGGTGAGGTCTTCTCAACTCGAGGCGCTCTTGGCCGAGGAACCTTATGAAGGAAATATTCCCTAGAAGCAATAATAAAGTTGTTATTTTATATTTCCTTATTCATGCTAGAATTGTATTGATCGGAAACCCAAAATACATGTGTGAATATATAGACAAACAATGTGTCCCTAGTGAGCCTCTACTTGACTAGCTCGTTGATCAAAGATGGTTAAGGTTTCCTAACCATGGACATGAGTTGTCATTTGATAATGGGATCACATCATTAGGATAATGATGTGATGGATAAGACCCATCCGTTAGCTTAGCTTATTGATCATTCAGTTTTATTGCTATTGCTTTCTTCATGTCAAATACAAATTCCTTCGACTATGAGATTATGCAACTCCCGGATACCGGAGGAATGCCTTGTGTGCTATCAAACGTCACAACGTAACTTGATGATTATAAAGATGATCTACAAGTATCTTCGAAGGTGTTTGTTGGGTTGGCATAGATCGAGATTAGGATTTGTCACTCCGAGTATTGGAGAGGTATCTCTGAGCCCTCTCGGTAATACACATCATAAGAAGCCTTGCAAGAAAAATGAGTAATGAGTTAGTTGCGGGATGATGTATTATAGAACGAGTAAAGAGACTTGCCGGCAATGAGATTGAACTAGGTATGAAGATACCAACGATCGAATCTCGGGCAAGCAACATACCGATGACAAAGGGAATTACGTATGTTGTCATAACGGTTCGACCGATAAAGATCTTCGTAGAATATGTAGGAGCCAATATGAGCATCCAGGTTCCGCTATTGGTTATTGACCGGAGAGGTGTCTCGGTCATGTCTATATAGTTCTCGAACCCGTAGGGTCCGCACGCTTAACGTTCAATGACGATATTGTATTATATGAGTTATATGATTTGGTGACCGAATGCTGTTTGGAGTCCTGGATGATATCACGGATATGACAAGGAGTCTCGAAATGGTCGAGAGGTAAAGATGATATATAGGATGATAGTATTCGGACACCGAAAGTATTTCAGAGTGTATCCAGTATTCATCGGAGTACTGGAGGGGTTACCGGAACCCCCCGGGGGAATATATGGGCTATATGGGCCATGAGAGGGGAGCACACCAGCCCACAAGGGGTGGCGCGCTCCCCCATGGAAGGAGGCCAAGTGGAAGAAGGGAAAGAGGGGGTTCGGCCCGCCCTTTCCTTCTCTCCTTCCCCTTCCCTTTTCCCCCTCCGGCAATTATGAAAGGAGGGGAGGCCGAATTGGGGAAGACCCCAAGTAGGATTCGGCCTACTTGGGGCGCCGCTTCGCTGCCTCTCCTCCCCTCCCTATATATATATATATATATATATATATATATGTGTGTGTGTGTGTGTGTGTGTGGGGGGGGGGGGGGAGGGGCCTAGAACACACAATATCAATTGTTAGCCGTGTGCGGCGCCCCCTCCACAGTTTAGACCCCCGGTCATATTCTCGCAGTGCTTAGGCAAAGCCCTGCGTGGATCACTTCACCATCACCATCACCACGCCGTCGTGCTGACAGAATTCTCCCTCGACAGTTTGCTAGATCAAGAGTTCGAGGGACGTCATTGAGCTGAACGTGCGCAAAACTCGGAGATGCCGTACGTTCGGTGCTTAATCGGTCGGAACGAGAAGAAGTTTGACTACATCAACCGCGTTGTCAAACACTTCCGTTTTTGGTCTACAAGGGTACGTGGACACACTCTTCCCCTCTCGTTGCTATGCATCTTTTAGATAGATCTTGCGTGAGCGTAGATTTTTTTTTTGAAATTGCATGCAACATTCCCCAACATGGCAATCATCTGATCGTCTCAAAACGGCTGAATTATCTGTTCACATCCATTTTTATTTTTTTGAAATGTGACAGATAGGAGGACATCGTATATGCCTCTTACTCATTAACTTTGTGTTTTAACAACAGGTTGGGAGATACTTATTAATCTCATGTCATCTCGATGGGGCAACAAAGTCATGTGCTCTAAAAAACGTGTATCTATAGAAATAGTATGTCTTTACACAAAAAATCCTAATTAAAAAAAATCAAGAATACTCAAAAGTACACAAATGAAATAGAATTTTCTTTAGGGGTATTAATGAAGTAGAAGTGGAAAAACAAAGTAATACAATAAGGTTGTTACTAGGTATATGAACGAAGCACTTTTTTATAACATCGAAAAGTATATGAATCAAGTGTCAATTTTTTCATGTGTATAACCACATTACACCTTCTACATATTCGCTTTGTCTTGTGTTTAGTATTTTTTTTAGTCTAAACACACTTTACTTTATTGAATAATGTTCATAGGGATACAATTTAAATCTGAGGGGTTTATAAGCCACACATGGCGCCCCGGGTCCAGACCAAAAGCGTGCTTAGCCAGGCTATGTGCCTCTTGATTTGTTGTCCGTCCTTCATAGATGACGGTGCACTGTTGAAAAATCTCCATTGTCTCTCTGATCTCCTTCACGATAGGTGCATACATCCCACCAATGCCAAGTTTTATATCCTGCACCACACCCTTACAATCCGATGCAACAATAACGAAACACAATAATACAATAAGTATGTTACCGGCCCAGATGTTATGGAGTGGACTCCGTATCATATATAGCTCGACAGATAGGGGACACCCCCTATTTCATAAAGGGAGGGGCGCCTATTTGGCACCGTGTGCACAGGGAGGCGGCTTAACCCGCATCCCCATTCTCCAAGGGCGCCCTTTTGGACCGGCCAGATGCGGGCCACTTGATTTTTTAATCATTTTTTCTTTTTATTTCTTCTTTTCTGTTTTTCTTTCGCAAATAAATTGAGATTTCAGAAAAGTTAGATTATTTTTCTAGAAAAAATATTTAAGAAATCATAAAATGTTTGAACATTCAAAAAAGGTTTGTGACTTAGAAAAATGTTTGGATATTCAAAAAATGTTCATGATTTTGAAAATGAAGTTCAGGAATCAAAAAAATCTACATGAAATTGAATTTTTTTTGCAAATTCATATTATTTTAAAAACTTTTCACAAAATTCAATAAAATATTTGCCAATTACAACAAAGTTCAACAATTCAAAATATGTTCATGTAATAGGAAATATTCATGCCTTTCAAATTTTTTGTCCAAACAAAAAAAATGTTAGTGAACTTTAAAAATTGTTCCCCCAATTTTATAAAAATGTTAGCCAATTCAAAAAAAATGTTCACTTATCTCATAATTTTTTTGTAAAAATTATTTGTTCATTCAAAATATGTTCACGATTTTAAAGAATTTCATGATTCCAAAAAATTCCACGAATTCAAAAAAGAAGAAAACGAAAAAGACAATGAACAAAGAAAAGAACAAATGAAATGAAAAAAAGAAAGAAAAGAACGAAAATAAAAAGGCAGAAAACCCCAAAGGAAAACACACACACAAAAACCAGTTTGGGAAACTTGTACCCTTCCCCAAACCTGAAAGACTAAATGCGCCAGCTAGGAGAACCGGTGCCCACCCATTCTGTAGAATGGTCAGGCCCAGTTTCTGAACCGTTGAATCTTAAAAAATAATCCGAAAAATTGAATACAAAAACTTTCACCAAAATGAAAAAGGGTTCATAACTTTCAAAAAAGTTCATGGTGATCTAATAAAAAGCTTAACAAATTTAAAACAATTTCACGGATTCGGAAAAATAGCTCACTAATTTGAAACAAAGTTGATCTATTTAAAAAAAGTTCACAAACTTGGAAAAATGACATTGATTTTGAAACAAGTCGATTGGTTTGAAAAAAAGTTCATCAAATTAGAAAAAAGTTCGCAAAGTGAAAAATAGTTCATTGATTTACAAAAAAAAAGAAAAATTGAAAAGGTTCGCGCATTTATCATTTATCAAAAAGAGTAAGAAAAGATAAAAAAGAAAAAACGAATGAAACCGTTCAAAAAAACAGTATGTAAATCAACTGAAAAGAAGGTAATCATCCATGTCCAAAGGAGGTGGATGGGCGGTTATTGCGGTGTATTTGAAACCAGCAAGTCACTGGTTGGAACCGTAGTTATTTTTTTTTTTGAGACAAGGTTGGAACCGTAGTGAGCTAGGCAGGTTCGGCCTTCGCATAGGCCAGCGCAGACACCCCGCGTGCGCTCTGTGCCGGCCCATTTCGAGGCAAGGTGTATAGATTTTTCGTTCCATTTGTTCCTTTTTTATTTTCTGCTTCTGTTTTGCTGCTTTTCTAAAAAATGTTCCGGATTTTCAAAAACAAATCACAAAAAATTGAAAAATTTCACAAATTTGAAATTGTGTTTGGTATTTCAAAAGTATGCAAGAATTTTGGAAAAAAAATCTGAGTTTCCAAAATGTTCACAAATTTCAAAGTCTGTTCTGAATTTCATAAAATATTTGCCTATTCCAAAAATATTCGTGAATAAAAATAATTAGCATATTAAAAATTTGTTCCCAAAGTAAAATAATGTTCCTGACTAAAAAAATGTTCACAAATTTAAAAGATGTTCCCACTTTTAGAAAAATATGCATTAATTTGAAAAAATTCATGAATTTTGTAAAATTTAATTATTTCTATAATATTTTCTAGTTAAAAAATCTTGAATATATATTTTTTAAAAAGTTTACTAATTAATAAAAATCTTAATTTTGAAATTGTGCACAAATTTGAAATTTGTTCTCATATTTTCTGGAAAGTTTATGGATTTTACAATTGTTCATGATTTCCACGAAAGGTCATGAATTTGAAATTTGTTCGTGGTTTTTAATGAATTTCCTGAATTTCATAAAAAGTAATAAAAAAAGAGATGAAAAAAATAAAAACGAATTAGGACAGACAGAAAAAACGCAGAAACATACTCTGAGATTTTGGGCATTAACGAGTATTTAGCCCATTAAGCTGATCCAGTCGTCAAGGACTGACTCCTCGCTAAGTCTTACCCAACTGGCCCATTAAATAGATCCAGCCGCCAAAGTGGTCTAGGGTTCGTCGTTTCGCCTAGATTGCTTGCCGGAACAGGACCCCCCCAAAACCGCCACCGGCTTTCTCTCGGTCTCGCGTTCAGGTAATCGTCCTCTCCGGTCTCCCTCTTCAGTCTTGGTTCGATTTGGTTATATCGCCTCCTATGCATTCAGATCAATCCATCCACCTCATCGCAGGTCCTCTCGATTTCGCCCCGTCCTTCTCCTCTGATCCGAAGGCGAATTGCGTTTTCTTGAAGAATAAAGAGAGGTCAGTGCTCTTTTATCAGTTAGGGAAACTTAGACGGCCGTTTGTGAGTAGATTGTGCGGTGAGGTTTTGTAGAGAACATACTGTCTCGTAGGACCAAGTGATAGGATTTTGCGTGTTCGTAGTCTGTGGTGAGAACTGCCATTCATGAAGCGCGCATGTGGTGGGCGTTGTTAGGAACTTAGCATCTTTGGAATCTACACTGGTATTTTCTAGAGTTGCAATTGTGAGTCGGGATCCAAATCAAATGTCGAGAATTTGTGGGGGTGATACTGCAACCCGTTTTATTTTCTTGCCCAGTTCTCTTATTATGGTGCTTTCAAGCTAGTATTGTTGAACTGCTATGCGTACAGCCTGCGCATTTGATTTCGGTTTACATCACTTTGCTGGGAATATGTCCAATTGTTTGTTTTGTATTTTCGTCTATACAGAGTTAGATAGAGAGTTTGTGTGTGATGTGGTGTTGCGATTTGTATTCGTTCATCTCAATTTCTGTTGAACGCTGCTCCTTTAGTAGAAGAATCGCATCTGTCAGTTTGCTCCTTATTGATAATAATTCTGCAAGGCTATCTTTTGAAGAGTGGGTGTTCTACATAATTACTCTATCCCACTGATCTGAATACATTGCTTGTAATATATGATGTGATAACTTTGGTACTTGAATCTAAGGTTCATTTCTTTGCAACCTACTGTTTTGACTTTTGACTGATCAAATTGTCTTCCATTTTGTATAACAGGTGCTGAAGCTAGTCAGAAATGGAAGTAGATACACTGAAGGATGAATTCAATCGTGTTGTTAAAAAGCAGAAACTTGCATCGTCGAGAACTATAGATTTGGTAAACCAAATCGAGAAAGAAATTGAGCAGGCTATCGGTGCTATCCAAGAAAATGGCACAGATAGGGATGCTGCATCAAACCTGAACCATGAAATTCTTACCAATCTGAAGAATAAGCTGAAAGAGTTGGTTCCAGTGAAGCAACTTGAGAGCTGCCAGAAAGAAATGAACACTGCACTCGGCAAGTGGGTCAAGACCACCGAGAAATTCTTCATCAATGATATTTCAAAAGCTTACAAGAATGTCGACATGGAACCACATGTACTTAATGAGATTATTGCAAACCATCTATACCGGGAGGCATTATTTGACATAGGTGACAACTTTCTAGGAGAGGCCAGTTGCTTAGCATCTATAAAACTGAAACAACTGTTTCAGGAGATGTATGAGATTTTTGGTGCGCTGCGGACTGAGAAATCTGAGCCAGCTCTGAGTTGGGCAATGAAAAATCATGATGCACTACTGCAAAACGATTCCTGTCTCGAGCTTAAGCTTCACCAGTTGCAGTTTGTTGAGATACTCAAGCAAGGAAAAAGAGATGAGGCTCTTCAGTATGCTAGGACATACCTCGCGCCATTTGCTACCATACACAAGGATGTAATCCAGAAGCTGATAGCCTCCATATTATGGGCCGGGCGCCTTGACCAGTCACCATATACAGAGTTCTTAGTACCAACTAACTGGGAGAAGCTAGCTGAGGAGTTCGCTCAACAGTTCTGCAATCTGAAGGGTCAATCCTCCACAGGTCCTATGGGCATGACAGTTGCAGCTGGAGCTGAAGTGTTGCCAATTCTTCTTAAACTGATGACGGTACTAACTGCAAAAAGGGAGTGGCACTCTATGAAGGAATTTCCTTTCCCATTGGACCTCCGCAGGGATTTTCAGTTCCACTCAGTGTTCATCTGTCCTGTGCTTCGTGAGCAAGGTAGTGATGATAATCCTCCAATGCTTCTTCCATGTGGGCATGTCTTGTCGAAGCAGTCGACTGTGAAATTATCAAAGAGCAGCTCCCGGTCTTTCAAATGCCCATATTGCCCGTTCGAAGCATTGGCATCTGAGTGTAAGCGGCTTTATATCTGAGGATTTCTTACTCTATGATTGGCCATTTGTGTGCACCAGCCTTTGCTATCTCTTTTCCTGTCAACGGTGCTACGTTCTTTTATCACCTGCCTGATAATGTCAAATTTTTGTTGACACTTGCAAAGGTAATATGTTATACTCAGGGTGCTCAACTCTGCTCATGTCTTGTATATAGAGTATGAAAGAGATGTAATAAGAACACATTGGATGATTGATTCTGTTTATAGGGCCATGGGGTGATTTAACTGCGTTTGATTGACTTGGAAGTGCCAGCTTGTTTTTTTTAGAGAAATGAGCTCTTTTTTTTAGGGAAGCAATTTTTTTAATCAGCTCCTTTTAAGCGATGGTATTAACTTGTGATGCTAAGAGCCCATCAAATTACGTAGTGGGGTAAGCTTGGGGCACCTCCTAAGCCGTGACTTTAGCGCGCCAGCGGCTCCTTTCCTGTCGACCTATTGCTCATGTCTTTCCTGCGAGGGGAGAAACGCAACGAAGGTTTACAACTTACCAGTGGCATTGGTGGGTAAATGCCACTCAATTTCAGAGGGACAGCTAAAAACGGTTGGTTTAGAAGCAGAGAAGTTGGGGTACCCCAGCTGCGGAATTTGCACTACAAAGAAATTACAGATTCTCAAAAACTGTTGTGAAATTTTGCCCCTTTGGTTAGCTCTTAGCTTCTTCAAAGCAGAAATTGGTATAAAAAGTCCAACCAAACACAGCCTAAAAGCTCATCAAATTACGTAGTGGGGTAAGCTTGGGGGACCTCCTAAGCCGCGCTTTAGCGCCGCTAATGCTTACTGGCGCCCACGCGGTTCCCACCTGGGCCTGGCCCAACAGGGCCGATGTGCCCGGTTGCTAAGAGCGCTCGGTGCGCTGCGCATCGAACCTATAAAAACAAAAAAAAACAGCAAAAGAAGGTGCCCCCCCCTCCCCCCCTCCCGGCAATGCTACACGTACAAACAGTTTACAGGCTTTTACAGGTGGGTTAGTTTTATTGGTCAACAAGTGAGCGGGACGGTCCACCCCCCTGAAAATCAGGGGGGGGGGGGGGGGGGGGGTTTTGTAATTGGTTGTTAGATGGAAAGAGCTTGTAAATCTTTGTATGTCTAGCATTTTTGCCCCCCCCCCCCCGCACCCGGGCCTGGCCCAATAGGGCCGATGCGCCCGGTTGCTAAGACCGCTCGGTACGCTGCGCACCGAACCTATGAAAACGAAAAAACAGCAAAAGAAGCCCCCCACCCCCCCATTCGAGCTCAAGCCACTACAGTCCTATACGATTGTGCCTAACCACTAGAACAACACACCAATAGTGAATGGTAAAATCATTTATTGCATGTGTACTATATCACTTAATTTTCTGAATTATTTTGAATAAGTTTATCATATTGGAAAAAAAAGTTCACATAATTAAAAAGAGTTCATTGATTTTGAAAAAAGTTCATCAAATTTGAAATGAGTTCATTGAATTTGAAAACAAAGGTTCATCGAATTTGAAAATTCAACAAACCTGAAAAAAGTTCATCGAATTTAAAATAGTTCATCAAATTCGAAAAAAGTTCACTGATTTGAAAAAAGGTTTATAAATTGGGAAAGAATCATCAATTTGAAAACAAGTTCATTGTTTTTGAAAAAATGCTCATCTATTTGAAATAAAGTTCACGGATTTTGGAAAAAAACACGCACTTAGCAGAAAAGAAGAAAGAAAAAAAAATCAAACAAAAGCGTTTCCAAGAAAAAATAAAAAGAAAGAAAAAGGGTGATAAAGCACTAAGTTTTTTTTGAGACGTAAAAGCTTTATTCATTCAAAAACCGCAGTTTGTGGGATACAAAAAGGATCATGTGGGATCGACATCCAAACGTGCCTCCCTTGATCCAATGAATAAGCAAACTTTGCTAATCTATCAACGTCCTGATTGGCCGCTCTACCTTCAAACATGAAATTGCATAAAAAAGAAGACGATCTAGCTTTGATCTCGGTAACGATATCACCATATCTTCCTCCATTGCCTTTCTGAATATCACTGATGACCTGCATGGAGTCAGAAGCAATGATGATATTATGTAGATGTAGATCACCTGCAAGAGCCAGCCCCTCTCTGCATGCTAAAGCTTCCAGCGTCGCTACGTCGTTAATGCCACGGACTGTCAGGGCTGAACTGCCCACAAAATTCCCTGCTTCGTCCCGACATACTGCAGCCGTGACTCCTCTTGTTTGCAGTTTCGACATCGCTGCATCTACTTGTATTTTGGCATAGCCTGCTGGAGGCGCCTTTGACCCTACCACTCTCACTCTGGAAGTCGGTGTTTGCTTTTCCTTGCATGGTAGTAGAGCCAATTCATGCATGAATCTGGTGATAAACTGATGTGTTGCCGCCGGGCTCTGGTAAACCTCCTCATGGATAGCCTTCCTTCTTGCCCACCAAATGGCCCAAAGACTAACCGTTAACCGAATGAAAGCATCATGCGATAACGTATCAATCATGGTAAACAGCCATTGTTTTGCATCGGGCTCCGTTGTGGCGCATAAGTGTTCAGCGACTTCTCCATCTACCATAGCCCACACACACCGAGACATAGAGCATTCCAGCAGTGCATGGCGCCAAGAATCCTCAACACCGCACAGCCCGCACGCAGATGAATTCGACATGTTGCGGTGAGCTCGAACATCTTCAGTAGGGATAGACTGTTTGGCCAACCTCCAAAGGAACATTCTGATCTTTCCAGGGACGTTGGTCTTCCATAGTTTCTTCCATGAGTCGGCTTCTCTTTCTGTGCTTGACGAGCCCGTCGTTCCATCCAGCCATGCTCCTCTTCTATATTTTGTATCTATCAACATTCTATACGCAGATCTTACTGAAAAGCTTCCGTTCTTCTCGAAGAACCACGACCACGTGTCAGGAATGTCGCTGGTGCTTAAGGGTATCTGTAGTATAGCTGCAATATCGATATGTAAGCACACTTCTTCCAACCTGTTTATATCCCAAGTTGCACTCGTTGGATCTATTAATTCAGCCACTAGTTCAGGGGGTTCGCTATCCGGGCACCATACGGCCGCATCATTTCTTTTCTGGGGATCCAGTTGTCACTCCAAATAGAAGTTGACAATCTGCTCCTAATTGTCCGAATCAAGCCCTGCTTCAGTATGTCCCGTCCTTCAACTATAGACCTCCAGATTGGCTTGGATGACTGCCCACCCCTGCTGTGAGAATTCTGGTCTCCGGGAAATATATACTCTTGAGAATCCGGGCACTTAACGAGTCTGGATGCTGCAGAATTCTCCATACTTGTTTTGCCAATAAGGACAAATTGAATAACTCAAAATCTTTAAAACCTAGACCCCCCATGCTCTTCGGCTGAGTCATGGCCTCCCAAGAGACCCAATTGGGTTTACGTTTACCATCTTTACCCCCCCCACCAAAATTTCCTGATAAGCATATTTAGATGTTCACAAAGTCCCTTGGGCAACTTGAAGCATGACATAGAAAATACTGGTACAATCTGAGCGACTAATTTCATCAATACCTCCTTGCCCGCTGAAGACAGAGTTTTCTCAATCCATCCTTGTACCTTACTCCACAAGTAATCCTTCAAGTACTTAAAGGCGCCATTTTTTGAAGCTCCCACATCTGATGGCATACCAAGGTATTTGGCACTTAGAGCCTCATTTGGAACCTGCAAAATAGCCTTCACCTCTTGTCTGACTGCATTGGGGCATTTTTTGCTGAAAAATATTGACGATTTCTCATGGTTAATCCTCTGTCCCGTAGCTTGACAATATGTGTTCAACAACTGGTTCACCTCATTCGCCCCATCCGCACTAGCCTTAAAAAACAGCAGACTATCATCAGCAAATAATAAGTGGTTAACTGGTGGTGCAGAAGCTGCCACCTGTATTCCACCTATGTTGGATGACCCGTCAATAGATTTTAAAAGGCACGAAAGGCCCTCTGCTGCAATCAAGAATAGGTATGGGGAGATAGGATCTCCCTGTGAAATCCCTCGAGAAGGTGTGAAATCGTCAAGTTTTCTGCCATTGAAAAGAACTGAAAATCTCACTGATCTTACCATACTCATAACTATGTTGACCCATCTCTCAGTAAATCCCAGCTTCAACATAATTGCCTGAATATAATCCCACTCCACTCTGTCATATGCCTTCATCATATCTAGTTTCAGTGCGCAATGGTTGTTTCTCTTTGATCTATTTCGCTTCATAAAATGAAGACACTCATATGCGGTGATTATGTTGTCAGTGATAAACCTGCCTGGAACAAACGCGGATTATTCCTCTGAAATGATGTCAGGGAGCACCATCTTGAGCCTGTTTGATATAACCTTTGACGCAATTTTGTAAAGAACATTGCATAAATAAATCGGCCTAAATTGCGCGTGGGGTTCTTTACCTTGGTTAGGGCAGCGCGCATAGTAGCGAGGTCCCAGTTAGTGTTTTTATGCGTTTTAAAAACAGAAACAGAAAACGAAAATGGGCTAGCCCAGTGCGGTGGAAGGGTGTGCGCCTGATTGCTTAAATGCCCAAAACGGACGATTGGCCCAGTATATTCCGCATGGTCCCTCGCATAGTGGAAGCCTAAGAGGGCCGAGGTGATTATAAGATGTATGTCGAGTTTGTCTAAAAAAAGATCTATGTTGAGTGAAATCAATTAAGGGTATCCTTGCAAAGGTAACTTTCATCTTCCCAATTTGTGAAGTGCGCCACTCGACGCAATCTAAGAGTTTTTTTGTTTTTCATAGATTTGTTTATTCAAAATATTGTATCTCTTAAATCGTGCGTCCAAATCGTGAACCGTTTTCACTATTGCATTTCTCACATCGAGATCTTTGAAGATAGACCCATGTTAATAGGTTTCAATAAACTTTTTTTTTCATAGAAAAAACTAAATGAAACAAGCTGGAAGCACGATTTCCCCCCACCTTTTCCCTTTCCAAGAGGTGCCTCTCGCGGAAATAAATCGGTGTCTATCACGAGAGAAAGAAAAAAACGTGTTTTTTTTTCCTTTCCACGTTGCACAGTTGTGCCTTTCGCGAAAACAAACATGTTCCTTCACGAGAAGTAAATCCGTGCCTCTCGCGAAAGAAGAAAAATGCATATTTTTCTCTTTTGAGCTGTGCCTCTCACGGAAGCAAGCCTATGCCTTCACGAGAAGCAAATTTGTACCTCTCGCGGAAGAAGAGAAATGAATTTTTTTTCTCTTTCCGAAAGGCACATTTGTGTCTCTCGTGAAAGCAAACATGTGCCTTCACGAGAATCAAAATTGTGCCTCTTGTGGAAAAAAAATATGTTTTCCCCTTTTCCAAGAGGCACAATGCGGAAGTAAATCTATGCCACCGCGAGAAGCAAACTTGCGCCTCTCGCAGAAGAAAAAAATGCGTTTTTGGGGCCAAAAAAGTTTCTTTTGCAAAAAATTTGTCCAAAACCTAGAGAAAACCTTGTAAAAGCCCAAAAAAGGCCATATAAAACCTGAAACGCGTTCAAAAAATAAATAAAAACAAAATCTTGAGGAAGCACCCAACATGCGACACAAGGCGGCGGCCGAGAGCGCGCCAAGTGGCACGCTCTCATCCCACCAAAGTGACCTTTGAGGGACTCGGCAAAGGGTAACCGCTCAATTAGTTACTCCCTACATTGACCCCTAGCATCGTATAGTAAGGACGAAAATCTATGTCGAGCCCAGGGATCCCCTGTTCGGCACCTTAAGCGCTAGAACACGTTCCCGACGCCCACACACCCCGCATTCTGGGCCGGCCCGGTATCTAGGTCATCCCCTATCGCTTGTTCCCACGGTCGCCTTGTTCGCTCGGTCACGGTTGACCGGTCGACGTTGACGTAGACTTTTGAAAAAAATAACATGAATAAAAAAAGTTCACAAAAATGAAAAAAGTTCATGAATTTCAAAAAAAGATTATGGTTTTGAAAAAAATACACATATTCAAAAAAGTTCATGAATTTCAAAAAAATACATAGGTTCATCGAAGCAAAAAAGGAGGCCACTAAGTTTCCTCATCTCGTCGCTAGCCAGGTTGCGGGTTCCCTCTTCCTCTATCGACTGCTTCAATGGCAAGAGGATGAACCAACCGTAGATTTGTTGTTTCGGCCAACGTCCCGCATCTTGATGTGTACAATGTGTAGCATCACCATTAATCTAAGATGTAGTAGATGTAGCTTTTTTGTAAGATGGTACGTGAGTGTTGGCTTCTTTCATAGCCTTTTTATCATTTCTTGTGTTTGTAATGTGCATAACCAATGACTTGCCATTGTGTGTTGCAGAGGTTGGACTTACTTAATGTTTTTGATTGATGCATTAATAAATGAGTTCTTATGCATTGATAAATAAGTTATTTTCTAACAAAAACACCCTAGCAAATCGCACGGGTCCGTTAGAAGCGTAGCCGGGGGAGAAAGGGACCACCCTGGAATTTTCCCGTAGCATATACTACTAGAAGCAGACGCGCACTTTTTTGCATCAATTTTTATTGTTGCACCCGTTGTATACTTTTTAGTCGTTTAATTGCCAACGTTTTATTGTTTATTGCGCTATTTATTTTCAAGGTTTGTTGGTGTGGTTGGTTTCGAATCACCTTTATTTGGACATCAGATTTACCCATGAGTGTACAAGTGGTGGGCGGTTGTGGTTGTTGTGTTTCTACACTATAATATTCGTTGTCCCGTTAAAAAAATCGTTGTCAATCGCTGGCGCACACATAAATCATGCGCGGGTGTACTGGAATATCTACACACGCGTCACACACCCATTAGTTGTATCCAATGAAATAGCTAACACCTTCTAACTTCGACCCACTCGCCTAATCCATCCATGTTGCATCGAAGAACTCCCTTTCTATGGAGTTTAGTATCTTCAAAAACATAGCATAATTTCTGCCTTGCGACCTGACAGAGATTGTGAAGATAAGAGCATCTCCGAGACAAGGTGAAGATCTCATGGCTTGGGGACCATGGAAGCTTGGTGTTTCTTCGATTAAGTCGGCATATGATATGGCCTTTGAAGCGGCTTGCAGATCGTCGTCTGAGGCATCCGGTTCCGCTGCTGATGGCCGTAGGGCATGTTGGAAGCTGATATGACAGAGTAAGGTCCCTCCTACAGTAAAGAACTTTGTTTGGAGAGCTATTGTTAACTCGTTACCAACGTGGGGAAATAAACATAAACGAACACTGGAGGTGTCCGATATGTGTCTGATATGCAACAGGGAGCCGGAGAACACCTTCCATGCATTATGTAGATGCCCACAGGCGGTACAAATGTGGAGATATATGGCCAGTTTTTGGCATCTTCCAGCTCTAAGAGAGGTACAGAACACATGCCGGGAATGGCTCCTCAATGCTTTGTATCTATTGGGTGATTTAGACCGACGCATGTTGCTTATGACGCTTTGGCGTATTTGGCACAACCGTAACGAGGTAATTCATAACAAGGATCTGCCACCTTGGGAAACCTCTAGAAGATTCTTATGTAGTTATCTTGATTCACTCTTAGCAATTGAGCAAAACTCTGACTGTGATCCGGTTAAAGGGAAAGCAGTTATATCATATGTCCGACCAGTAATGTAAGTGCATCTGGTGCCCCTTAGTGATTTTGGTGTATTGAAGACTTATAGGTTAAGGGACTGATGTGTTTTTGAGTGTACACAGGTCTATAAGTATATGAGGAGTTTGATATTTACAGAGAAAGTCGACCCCTAAAAATGAAGTTCTTCGACTGGAGACTGTGGATTTCTGAAGACTTTGAAAGTGAAGAAATTGGTGTAATCCTGAAGACTTGGTATTCATTCAAGGAACATGAAGCATGAAGACTTTTGTTTTCGTAGTTTCATTTTCTCTTTCTTGACTCATAGGAAACACCGTACTGTTAAAGGGGGTCGAGGAAATACTAAGGAAAAATTTCCATGTGATGCTCAACTCAAAATCCTACACCTACTAATCCCTTCGAGTGAAGCCATTGAAAATCTCATACAGTTCAGTCAATCTCTTCAGTGACAGAGACGAAGTTCTTCTGGTCTCTGAGGAATTTGATCTGACTGAGGAGTTAGGAATTCACCAGTGCGGATTGCCTACACAGTGAGGAACATGATAGCCCTGAGGAATTTGATACTCAAAATTCCGACCGTTGCTGTGCTATGCGCCAGCTGTCCCAAAATATCTATCCACCTAACGGTCATATCATTGAAGGGCATTTATGTCTTATCATGTCGGGCTGCTCCCTAGGCTATAAATAGCCGCCCCCTACAACCACTAGCTGGTTGGCTGCTCCGAGAGAAATGGACACTTGTCATTTGGGAGCATCCCATCCTCCGAGGACTTTGAGTGAAAATCATCAAGTGAGGAAAACCCAAATCCAAACACCTACAAACCCCAAGTGATTGAGCATCACTAAAGAGATTGATCCTGCGTGGATCCGACGCTTATTACCTTTGAAGATTGTGCATCTTTCAGACGGTTAGGCATCATGGTCTAGAGCATCCAAGAGGAAATTGTGGATCGCCGAGTGACCGAGTCTGTGAAGGTTTGGAAGTCACCTGAAGACTTACCACGAGTGATTGGGCGAGGTCTGTGTGACCTTAACTCAAGGGGAATACAGTGAGGACTGAGTGTCCTGAGCTGCGTGTTCAGGACTGGGTGTCCTCAGGTTTAAATACCTAGCCGCCCTAACCAGACGTACAACTGTCACAGAAGTTGGAACTGGTCTACCAAATCATTGTCTTCACCAAGCTACTTGGTTCCATTTTCTCAACCCTTCCAGTTCCTCATTTCTGCGTTGTGTGCTTGTTCATATCTGTTTGAAGACTTTGACTGAAGACTTTCTCTATTTCCTAAGTTCAATTTCTTCAGTCTATTTGTCTTATCATGTGTTATCCTGTGTTTACGCTTTCTGTACGCTGTGCTTGTTTTCATTTCTTCATGGAGACCATGCTCATGCTCTGTTATGTTTACTTCTGAGTACTTATTCCGCTGCAAGTAGTTCTTCACTCATCAATTTCCTCACCCTGAAATTCCTCAGTGAAGAATTCATAAAAATCGCCTATTCACCCCCCTCTAGTCGATATAACGCACTTTCAATTGGTATCAGAGCGAGGTACTCCCTTGTTCTGTATGATCAAGGTTTCTGCTGGGTGTCCTACCTTTGATGGGACGGACTACCCCTACTGGAAGAATAAGATGCGCATGCATCTTGAGGCAATTGATAACGATCTCTGGTACGTTGTGGAGAATGGTGTTCCCTCTGTCACTCCC